>NW_017308880.1:74818-85184 GCF_000935625.1 Nanorana parkeri | reverse complement strand
ATTGTGACAGAAAGCAGATACAAATGTCTGGTTGTAGCCAGGATAGCAGAGATGTATGTCCCAGATTCCGGCATTATACTGAAGGTTGTCATCTAGGTGGAAGTGTTGAGCTGACTGGAGGCTTGGAGGTAACAAGACCAGCTGAGGCAAGGTGGCATGTTAGACCATCTACAAGAGCTCCCAGCCTCCTAAGGGAGTAGCTCCACCCTGATTAGCCTGTAGTTATGGACAACTGTGTGTTGTAAGTCGACAAGTGGCAAGGGTTTTTTTTTGTTTCGCTGTTATTTTGAGGTAGTAAAGAGTAAATAAACTCCATGGGGGTGATTTATTAACCTAAACACACGCACGCACCAGGTGCGTGTGATTTTCAAACAGCAAAACGTATTTATCAACCGAAAAGTCTCTAAAAGCATATTTTCACTAATGCCATATATGGAAAAATCATGCACGTGATGCATATATAATGCTGCTTCACAGTTTAGACAAAAATGGTTAGCTCATGCATTTACATTCCTGCATTCATCAACGCAAGCAACACAACATAGAGCTAATTTACACAACATCACCTTGCAATTCATGCTTGGCTTTGCACAACACACCTGCTGGGTGTGTACACACTACAAAGGTGTTTAGATTCCACCCATAGATCATGCTGGGAGGGAACACACTACAGAGGTGTATACATGTTCATGGTGTGTTTATAAGGTTAGTAAATCAACCCCATGTGTGCTTTTCACCAAAAGTCGTTGCCTGCTGTGTCTTTTGACTAGTGTGTACCTTTAATACTCTACCTATTTAAAGGAAATGTGTTGTGTTTTAGTTTATATTTTCTTTCTTATTTTATATGTAGGACTAGATGCCCATATGTTTATTCTAAGCATGCTTAATGTCTATTGCTGTTGATTGGCTCACCTCCTCTGCTGAAAATTGGTTCCAAGCATGAACTTTCAGTTCAAATTTCTAATGTTAAGCTTTGCTTTGGCTAGTTTAAGGTCATACCCCACTGTTCTTGAGGTCAGCTAAATACTGCCCTCATTTTCATTCAGGTAAATATTAAATACTGCATATTAATATTTTACACTTTTACATTTTCAGCTAGCTATTGGAGTGCTAGACTCCTGTCTGTATGTTTAAACTGGTCTAAGCTACTTTACTGAAAAGGCTCAAAGTTATACATACACCTGAATAGGTCAGAGGGGTGATATTTCACCCTCTGCTTGTTTGCCTGCTCTGTTAGATCGCTTTTTACACACTTTCAATTAGAGTAAGTCCACAAGAAAACAACTTCTGCTGTACTTTAGAAAACCCAAAATGCTCTGTGAATACTGTGTCATGGGTCAAAAATGGTCTACACTTATAAAAAAGAAGAAACAAATGTTATATGTCACGGAATGGCTCCGCCTCTTTGTTAACATTTACAGGGTTATTCACAAAAGGGTGAAGAGTTTGGAGAAGGCAGGAGAAGTGAACAATCTTGGACAAAATAGCTGATTTGGAAACAATCTCAAATTCAGCTCACTTTCTAGTTCAGTTCAGCTATGTTGTCCTAGATTGGTCACTTCGCCTGCTTTCTCCAAACTCTTCACCCTTTTGTGAATAACCCTATAAGAAGCAAAAAGCTGTCATTAGCGGTCAGTGTTCGCTGGACAACGTGTCCGACGGTGGAATTACATCTTGTGACTTTTTTTTATTACTAAAGGACTTGTCAAACTGGTGTGGTGTGTTCAATTACTATCTTAATGTTTATTTGGTGAATAAGTAGGGAAAAATAACTACTTTACTCATTCATGAGGGGGGCAATATCTGGGTGCCCAGGAGGGGATACACAGATTCAGATTAGCCCCCTGCCCTCAAACCTGTACAACCACCGGTCCAGGGTTGTGGGGAAGATGCCCTTGTCCTCATGAACATGGGGACCCTGCCCCATGTTGAGGGCTAGTGGCCTGGTATGGTACAGGGGGAGTGGCGCACAATCATCCCCCCCATTCCTGCTCTGCCAGGCTGCTGCTGCTCAGATTAATGGTAAATTAAGTAAATGATAAGCAAGGTTCAAAAGTGTCAGTCCACCTTGTGCAGATTAATCAGTGCATTATTATTAACTAGTAATACCAGTCTATTAAATACCATCCTTGGGGGAAGAGAAGTGACAGCAATAACATGAATAACAGTAACCTTAAATTATGTCTGAATAGGAATTTTTTTTTATTATTATGTAGCATTATTATTATTATTATTATATAGGATTTATATAGCGCCAACAGTTTGTGCAGCGCTTTACAAAATGGAGTACATGTAGATTACTTTAAAAATGTTTCATGTGTAATGCATTATTAATTTATAGGAAATATTTTTAAACTCTATCAGTTTTCCCATTAGACACTGATTGGTGAGATACCTCAGTGCCTCTAAAACGAGTGGGGGTGTAGAAGAGTTCCAAATTCTTGCAATTAAGTATTTCTGGCTTAATGAATATGCATGGAAATCATTATAGCTGAGGCCTAGAAGTGCTTAATTTAATGTCAATATATAGTAACGCTGATTCTACAGAGGGAGTTAAATTGGTGGCTTGCCACTTCCCAAATAAGATCAAATACTTTGTTCCAGTTTGAGCTTTATGGCACACAAAACCAGAGTATATAGGTAAGTAAACTGGTAAGTCCACATTGCTTCCAACATAGGAGGGAGTGAGTTCCCTCAAACTTGGATGATATGATAGGAATAACCTCCTGCACAAGTACCTAGTGGTTTGAGAAATTGCAGTTGCTCTGAATGTATAGTGGACAACTTTCTGCCGAGAACTCATTGCCTAGCTCTTGTTACCATTTCAGCATCGTATTAGATTTGGAGAAGTGGGACATACGCATACGATGGCAATAAAATACTGATATATGCCATTGATCAGTTTGGTAGGGTCAGTCAAAAAGCTATTCCGTTCTAAGATGTGGAATCTGATTTAGAAGGACACTGCACTAAATTTGAGAAGAGTCATTTGGATGGCCAAGAGTGAAGTAGAAGGGTTTGTGATTAGTAGGATTACATTGTCTGTAAATAAACCAATCGTATGTTCTGTGTCTCCCGTTTTTTTACCTGTTATAATGGGATGTGGGTGAATAAAAGCAATAGGTAATAGGGGACACCCTTCTTGGGTGCCATTAGTTATTACAAATTTGATAGAAAACATGCCATTCATATATACCCTGGCTGAGGGGTTGGTATATAATGAAAGGATTGAAATTAAAGTGTACCAGAAAACTTTAAATTCTGCAAGTGCCTTCTCCATGTCCAACAAGAGAACCAAAGAAGGCAATTGACTAATCTCCCTATGGCCAATAATATCAGTCTTTGTCAGGTCCCATCTGGGGCCTGCCACTCTTTAATAAAATTGACTGGTCTGAAATGATGGGAGGTGGGAGAACATCTAGCATTTTATGTCCAATGGTCTTAGAGTACATCTTAATGTCTGAATTTAGTAGATATTAGCCTATAGTTGCCTGGGTCAAAAAACCCTTTCCCTGATTATGGAATGGTGAAGACAATAGCCTGAAACATCTGCTCAGGGAAAGAGCCAAGTTTCATAGCATTGTTAACAATGGAGGTCAAATGAGAGAGCATTGCTTGTAACATTTTTTGTCAAACTGTCCGGTCCTGGTGATATATGCATTGGGAGGGTAGCTATGGTTCAAGACATCTCTTGCTCCATAAAGTGATGAGACAAAGAATCCAGCTGAATATTAGTTAAGGTGGGGAGGTGGATGGAGGCTAAAAATCCAATATGCTTCAGAGCGGATGTGGGGTTGAAGGACCATGCTGTAAATTGTACAAGGAGCTATAATAATTGCAACAAGAATGTTAGCTATATCTTTGTTATTTTATATGTGTGTTAATAATTGGCTCATCTTTTACACCAGTAACGAGCCAAACATGCCTGAGTTTTATTTATGGGAGGTTCAGTGAACTATTCAAAATGTCCGCAAATTGTGAATTCTAACGTGAACCCCACTGAAGTCAATGGGAGGTGAACCTCCATTTTCAAGGCTGACAGGTAAGGGATTGACAAAGGGCATAGGGAGTTGGGCACTGCTCTGGGGGACATGTACCAAAAACTTAAAATAATAATTTAGTGGGGAGAAGATCATTTAATATTGCTAAAAGTGCCCTAAACCTGCCTGTGAAGTGGCACACCTGTAAGCTGTGTGACAGTAATGCTGGGCACACACCTTACAACCATCTGGATAATCTTGCGATGGTTGTAAGCTAATTTAAAAAACGTATGATCTGCCCATCTTGGACAGGCAGATCGTACTTGCGATAATCGCAAGCCTGCCCCGCTGAGGGGCGGGCTTCCGATGACCGCAATGCTGAACGGGCAGTGTGCACTTGCGCCCACCGGCCCGTGCGGCATTTATCTTACGAACATGCCACACACCCGCCGACAATCGTACGCTTCTCGGCGGGTTTTAGAACATGTTCCTAAGATAAAAGTCGTGCGACCTTACAGTAGCAGAGGTCGCACGCCTTCCACACACCTTGCGATAATCGTACAATCTTGGGATTTCCCACGATTATCGTACTATTAGCGCACGGTGTGTGGTCACCTTAAGAAAGAAGAAAACATTTGCAAATAAATGACATTTCCCTGTTGGCTTTTTGTTGTAAAAAAAAACAGCATGAGGACCCCCAAAATCAAACAAAGGACATGGGTAGTTAGTAAATGTCCTGGGGACATATACCAGTGCAAAACAAGTTTTTTAAAGTACTGTTTAGAGGGATCAGCTCTGGTAATAATGCTTAAAATTAAACATAAACATAAATAAAAATTCCTTGAAATTGCATTCTTTCGGAAATGCCCATAATCTTCCTTGGGAAGTGGCACATCTGTACAATATATACACTTCACTACAGCAAAAGTATACAGCAAAAAAAAAATGCTGCGAATTTACATTTGTGTGCCTGTTTTTTTTGTTTTTTATTTGTAGGCATGGTGACTTCCCCTCCAAAATGTATACAAGATCCCTATCCTTGGATAGGGTCTGTTATGGAATTGAAAATTATGTAAATTAAAAAAAATAGAAGCAAAGAGCTGACTGGTTGCCATGGGCAACAAGAACAGTTGTTTTTTTTCATCCATTCTTGGTGAATTTGCCCCAATTTCATTAACTAAAAAAAGGCTTTTATTTGGTACCCACTACATATTTTCACAAATTTGTGTTTTCAACCTTATAGTTTAAAAAACAACAACTTTTTGGCTCCAAGTAAATATTTAGTTCCTGAAGGATATAGCTGGTAGATTTTTTTTCAAACAAGGTAAGCTAATAAAAGCTTTTATATGAAAAAGCTTGAGAGCGCTGAACCCCAACCCTCAGGTAAAAAAAAGATCTAGACCCCTGTGCAGAATGTCAGAACAGTCAGTGATATCCTTATTTGCAGAGATCTAAATGAAGAACATTGTGCAAAATTAAAACAGAAAACCTTATTAGTTGATAGCTGAAGTTTAACAAAAATATTCACATCCATTAAAGTAGCCATCATACAATTTGGTGCATCACTGTGGATGTAGATTATGCTACTTACTGTGTCTACAAAATTACTACAGAAGCAGAGCTTCAAATCCCCCAGGTATTGACAACAACTACTTGGTATGCAAGCTGATGCATTTCATGGCGTAAGGCTTATTTTTTGTATGATGTCTAAGAACTAACAACCTTGAAGAAAACACAAATATATCTCTAACCATAGGTTCAAGGCTTCATGCTAGCAAGTGGCAAACCTTGAAATGCTGCCTTGTGTTGCACTTCACAAAGAAGTGCATCTGCTTGTAAACATTCCATCTTTGCAAAAGATAAAAAATATGATTGTGTAAACTTTACACTGTATGGGTTAGAAATAATCATAGTCATCCTTTATGTTTATGGTGAGTGTAAAATATGTCATCTTGAAATTTTGGTGTTCATGACATAAGTAACTGCATGAATTTACACACACTTTGTAGTCAAAATAATGGGATGTGACCACAATTTCACAGGCAGTCAACTTTCTACATGGTGAGTGTGCTTCATGATAAACACAGTGAGGGGCACTATATCAAAAGGCAAAATTTTGCAGATATATATATTTTTTTTCTGTTTTACTTATTTCTAAAGATTGTTACTCCTATGTGAAGCTCCAACCTGTTTTTCCCTGCAATATAAACTTTTTTGTGAATTAAACAATTAGATTTTTTGCAGTTATATACTCCATAGTGAATAAGCATCCAGGGTAAATTTAATTTTTGATTAAAAAGTTGCCATAAGCACATCGTATAGCTGTATTTGCTGCAGTATCACCCTAAGTTGCTATTTCTTAAAAATTTTCTGCTTTCTCACTATAAGATATATACAAATATTAGAAGTAATATGGAGATGAATTTTGAAGCTTAAGGCTGGTCAGGGAGAAAATTGCCCCATTTATTAAAAAAAAAAAACTGGCTTAAATGCTTCAAATTACCTAAATCTGCGGTCATGTAATGCGCTAGGTCTTCTTTTTCTCCACTGCAGAGTGGGAGGGTTCTTCTTCAGGTGCCCACATCACTGCTTGGTGACTGTAATACTTTCCATTGGGTCCATAAGAATCCAGTAGAAGGGTGCTGATGTAATGGTCAGGGGGGATGGGGGCAACAAGACAGGATTGCAGCAGGACCTGACTGTGTTGATCATTGGCCTTACTACTAGAAAAGGCATTATCCAGGGTCAGCATCTGCTTCCTGAACTGAGATGTTGACTCCGTGATGATACAGTCCTGTAAATCTTGATGCTTGTGCTATTCTTAGCTGTGTTCACAATGGTCTGACACAGATCACCCCTGCTGCAAACTCTAATCTTGTGACTTGCTACAGAGTTACAATGTTGCAGTCTGATCACTGGGGGAGAGAAGACTGAGGAAATTTTGTGTCCTGCCTGCAGGATATCATCTCAGCCTAGAATAGTGTAACACTATAGTCTTTTTCAGGTAATTGGATCACAACTGCAGAGCATAAACGCACAGGATCACAACTGCAAAGCATAAACGCACAGGGGCATATCGTAGGATGTAAGCCTATAACGTCATAGGCTGATACTTCACAATAAAAATACCAATGTCAGTCTTGTAACACTATAGTCCTTTTCAGGTAATTGGGTCAAAATTGCAGGAGCATAAAAGGGATAACTTAGGATGTAAGACTATTACGTCATAGGCTGATATTTCACAAACAGTAATCATAGACAGTCCAAGAAAGCAGGGCTGCTTAACCCCTAATCCAGATCAATTCCACAGTTAGTATTCAAGAGGTTAATTCACTTCAAGAGCATAAGAATAGTTTATATGGCAGTCTTTATGGATACAGATTATTAATGAGTACTTGCGTTTGTGTTGAGTAGCCTGTAGTGAGAGCTCCAACATAAAGTCCTGCTCCCATAGGAGTTATAGTATGAATGGGTGAGGGTAGGAGCGAGCCATGCAGCTGAGACAGTTTAGTGCAGCACAGGGAGTAGATCCAGGAAGAGTAACACAGGTTTGAAGAGTCTCCTTAACCCCATCAGAGATCCTAATCAGCAGCAAACAGAAGGAGTTTTTCCCCCAAGCTTCTCACTACACAGCGTGGGGATTAGGAGAAGCATGTGGCCCACAAGACAGGAGGAGAGGAGAGCAAGTGTTTGGACAGCGTTGCCCGGCATCAGCTTAATTGCTTTGACACCAAGCAATTGAATTTCCTGGCTTAAGCCAGCTTGGGAGGTGGAGCAGTATGACGCCACTGGAGGGTAGGCAGAGCTACCCCCACATCTCGAGAGGCCGACGAGCTGCTTGAGGCAGGTGCATTACAATACCCCCTCCTGAAGGAACCCACTCTGTGGGTTCAGCGGTTGGAAGGTTTGTGTGGATACCGTCTGTGGAATTGTAGAGTTAATTTGGGTGCATGAACAAGAGAAGCATCTTCCCAAGAGTCATCTTGTGGCCCATATGCCTTCCATCGGATCAAATACTGTAACTTATTCCTACATAATCTGGAGTCCAGAATCTTATGAACTTCTAATTCCTCTTGTCCCTGCACAAAGACAGGTGGTGGTGGCAAAGAAGTACGGTTAAGGAATGAATTCGGTTTATGCAGTTTTAGTACAGATACATGGAAGGTTGGATGAACCTTGAGATCCTAAGGTAACCTAGTGTCATGTTTAGAGCGGGCACAAACTTCACAAGAGTTCACGTAGTCAGTGACTGACTTAGACATGCGAGGCCACCAGAAGTAACGGCGGATGAGTTCTTAAGGCTTTGTGATACCAGGGTGACCAGCCAGGGGTACATCATGAGTAAGGTTCAGGATCTGGTGATACATAGAAGGAGGGATGAATAGTTTGGTCCCTTTGTAAAGGAAGCCTTCTACGTCAATATGTAATTCTGGTTGGTTTGGTATGGACTGCAAGGCATTTTTCAGGTCATCTTTCAGGTTGGTAACTACATTGATTATCTTTTCCTTTGGAATAATACTAGTTGGAAGGTTTGAAAAATGTACAGAGTCTTCTGTTCTAGAAAGTGAATCTGCCTTCCAGTTTTTTTGTGCCAGACCTGTATGTAATGACGAAATTGAACCTATTAAAAAAGATTGCCCATCTTATTTGTCTAGAGGATAAAGACTTGTTTTTCTGGATATATAGTAAGTTTTGATGATCGGAGTAAATGATGATTTGAAGTTCCTTCTAGTAGGCCGATTTAATAGCTAGTAGTTCTTTCTCACCAACAGAGTCGTTTATTTCAGCGGAGTTTAAAACTCTGGAATAGAATGCGACTGGATGAAGGGAGAGTTTGGTGATTCTCTTTGCGAGAGTACAGCTCCAATTGCAACATGGTAAGCATCCACTTCCAGAATGAATTGTAGAAGAGGATCCGGCAACCGGAGTATAGGAGGTGCTGTGGTAAAAAGAGTTTTCAACTGTGAGAAAGATTGCTCTGCCTGGGCATTCCACTTGAACCTCGAGGTAACACTGGTAAGGCTTGTTAAGGGTTTAACGACATGGGTGAAATTCTTTATAAATTTTGGATAGAAATTCGAGAATCCAAGAAACCGCTGTAAACCTTTTCTGGATTGGGGTCTTGGCCAATTAAGAATACAATCTATCTTTCCTTCATCCATTTGGATACCCTCAGGTGAGATTATATATCCCAGGATTGTGTTGACCTTGAATGTACATTTTTCCAATTTTGCATAGAGATTGTGGACCCTTAATCTAGACAGGACCCACCTTGCGTGTTTGCGGTGATCAGCGAGACTGTTTGAAAAAATGAGGATGTCATCTAAGTAAATGACTACACAAACATCGAGTAAGTACCTGAAGATGAAATTTATAAAATACTGGAAGGTGGCAGGGGCATTACAGAGACCAAACGGCATTACTAAGTACTCATATAAGCAATATCGAGTATGGAAAGCCGTCTTCCACTCATCACCAGCTCTTTTTTTAATGAGATTGTAAGCACCCTTCAGTTCGAGTTTAGTAAAAAATTTTGCAGATTGAAGTCTTTCTAGTAGTTCAGGGATTAGAGGTAGGGAATACCTATTTTTTATTGTAACTGTATTCACCTCTCTGTAATTGATAATCGGTCGAAGGGAATTGTCTTTATTTCTGACGAAGAACATTCCAGCTGTTGCTGGGGAGGAGGAATGCCTAATAAATCCTTTTTTCAGATTTTCCTCTAAACATTCTTTTAGGTGTTGTAGCTCAGGTTTTGACATTGGATATATATATGACCGAATGGTATTTTACTGTCTGGAAGAAAGTCTATCGGACAATCATAGGAACAATGCGGTGGTAATGTATCTGCACCCTTCTTACTGAACACATCCGAGAAGTCATGGTAATGTATGGGTATTTTATCCTGGTTTTCTGCTAGAGGAGAAGTGCTAATTTGGAGTAAAGGAGACAACTTATGACATGTCTCTAAACAGTACTGTGAATTAAGCTCTACAGTTAAATTCTCCCACAGGAAGGTGGGTTTGTGTAACTGAAGCCAGGGTAACCCTAAAATAATAGGGAAGTGAGGGGATGGAATGATGTCGAACTCCAGAAATTCAACATGTTTTTGTTCAGTATTTACCAATAATGGTTGAGTCTGATGAGTGATAGGACCTGAGGGGAGTATGGCACCATCAATGACTCTCACAGAGACTGGATTAATTTTTTTAAGTGTGGGAATTTTATTCTTAACTACAATTTTATTACCAATAAAATAGCCACATGCACCCTTATCCAGTAAAGCCTCAACGTTGATCCTTTTTTTCCTTTTTTGGTCCCACTGTAAAATCAAAGAGATTTTAAAATAATTAGTATGTGAAGGGTTATTAGTGATAACTTTGTAT
>NW_017308880.1:71636-74750 GCF_000935625.1 Nanorana parkeri | reverse complement strand
GTGTATGTGTGTGTGTATATATATATATTTACATATACACATACACACACATACTGACTCACCAGTATTCTTTTTCTGCAGTAGGGGTCAGTTATTCACAATATGTTCTGGGGTCGCACAATACATGCAAAGTTGTTGTGCTCTGCGTCTCAACCTTTAATTTTGTGTTAATGGAACATGTATGATACCAAAATCCATTGAGACTTCTGAAGCATTAGCAACACTCCTCTGTGGAAAGACATAAGACCCTGAATTTTTCTCAGCTCTTCTTTCTCTGAGACGTCTGTCAATGGATATGCATAATTGAATCAGAGTGTCAAGAGTGGATGGTGCCTCAGATCTGGCTAGCTCATCTTTAATCGCCTCAGATAAACCCAGTCTAAACTGACATCATTCCACTCTGACTCAGTAGACCAGCGTTTGAATTCTGCTATGTAATCTTCTACTGGCCTTCTCCCTTGTTTTAAGGAGTGTAGTGAAATTTCGGCAGAGTTGTTTAGAAGGGTCGTCATACAGTAGTGACATAGCAGAGCAAAAACTGGTGAATGAAATTGCCTGGGGCTCCAGTACTATGTTCTAATCATAATTGTAAACTGTAAAATAATATTCTTTCTGAATATTGTGACATGTCATTAATTTATATATGCAGACTTGTATAGCTATTAAAATAAACACTTTAAGTATGGCAACATATTAAGCTTAGTGATGATTATATTAAATCTTTTTATGAATTGATATATATTAGGTACTTTTCCATGACTCCACACTTATCATAGTATTTAACTGATACTGAGCACCTGCTGAGGGTTTGCTGGGAGCCACTAGACATGTGCGATTCGTTTTGGGAAAGATTTGTTTATCGGCCGAATTTTCGGAAATTACTACATTCGGATGCATCCGAATAACAGAAGTAACGAATGCAAACGAATACAAATTTCAGATAACGATAATTTCGGACGCATCCAAATTTCTTTCCTGAATGAAGCTTTATTGTGTAGAGCATCAACCTAAAGAAAAAAATCAGATTTTTTTTTAGCGGTAGTATTGATTATGAAGAAATTTTTGTTGCAGCAAAGTGACATTAGAGCTTTTAGGTCTGGTAGGAATGTTAGGAGGGACCCCTAACAGGGTCCGGCAAAAGTCAATTTTAAGGGGGAACCCCACCCCTCAAAAATAGGAAAAAAGTGGGGTATTTCTACCAGACCCTTGATCCGAGCACCGGCCACAGGGCAGAAAAGGGGGGGTGTGATCAAGCGCCCACCCTTCCTGCACCATAGCAGGCCACGTGCCCTCGGCATTTGGGGGGCAAGGGCTTCTTCCCCACAACCATGACACAGTGGTTGTAGGGGCCTGTGGGCAGGGGGCTTATTTGCATTGAGGTACCCCTTTGAGGGGCAACCAGATGCTGCTGCCCCCCTTTTGAATGAGTAAGGGGTGCCCCTACTCATTCACTAAAATGTAAAAAGTAAAAGTAAATAAAGAAACCACACGTTTTTAAAAAGGCCTTTAATTGGGAAAAAACCCCAAAGAGTCAGTTTTTGACAATTCCTTTAATTTAAAAATGGATCCATCACTGTCCGAATCCGAATCCTGAAACAAATTGACTTTCGGACCCAAATTCCCCAAAAACTAACTAACGAAAATTCGAATGAAAACTAAACTAAACACATTGTTTTGCTGGTGCATAGGTGTAGGAGCCACAAGAGTTGCAGCTGACAGTTATAGGGACTATTTTTGTAAAAATAAGCTATCTTTTAAATTCCTGTGAAATTCCTGTGAATGTCCATCCTTTGAAGTAGGACTGATAGAGAAAAATAAATTAAACCATATTCCATTTCCCTGAAATTCAATACATATAATTTTTTTTATGCAGCTGGCAAATACTACTGTGAAAATGTGAGAAAGTACAATTAATTAGGATGAAACATTGGTTGTTTGACAGGTTATCTGTCTTTTTTCCCTATGTTACCTCCACAATATACCAAATCAGAACATATTCATTTTTGTTCATTCTATTTGCAATTCCTAGCAAGTACATCACATTTTCTATTGAAAGCAAAGCTAGGCTTTTATAAATATGCCGAACAGATGCAGAAAAAACTATACTTTTTGTTGAATATAATTACTTAAGCAAGGGTTTGAATAAAGCTGTGCAATGTTTGACACAGGGATGTAGTTTCCAGATGAGAAGAAGTTTTATTTTGCAGATGGATGATTTCCTAAGTCAGTCACTGTAAATCATTCAAGTAATTCTACTTGTTTTCTGCAGCTTTAATAGGAAACAAAAAGCTATGATGGTGATTACCAAGGGCATGAAATAAAAGGCTTCATTTTCTGTAACAGCTGCTGAGACAACTGCTGTGCAAAACTACTCATGTGGCAGGGAAAACCAAAGTGGAGTCATCTGTTCTTAATGTAAATTGTGTCAGTTTTCTATGAACAGTTGCCAAACAACAGCCAAATGCCGTAAATGTATGAGCAGTTACAAAGACATGGCAAAAAAAAAATCGAACAATAAATTATGCTAATATACTTGTAGCTGTTACCTATTTTCTTGACTTTTATAAATGCACCATATGGGTGGCAGCATCATGCCAGCTTACAGAAAAAGTGACAATTACTGTATAAAAAAAAATCAACTCCAGTATAAATTATGATACAAAACATATATTTTCCTGTTCTCTGATTGGAACTAAAAGAAAACATTTAAAAAACACAAGAGCAAATACATCTGAACGCAGTTTGAACAAATTCGAGTTCAACCTATAGAGATATGAAAAAAAAAACCAGAATGCTATGCCCACAGTTACCCACTGTTGATCCAGAGGAAGGCAAAAAACCTATAAAGCATGGTTCAATTTGCTCCAACAAATTGAACCATGCTTTATAGGGTTTTTTTTTCTATTCCTTTAGTAAATCAACTCCGTTGCGTTAGTAACATTTCAGCAATTACATTTTGTGTAAAACAGACAGACAATTTTAGCATATTTTTTTGACACCGACTATTGGTTGGACGCAAGCTTATTATGCCTCCCATTTATGTGATTGCTCAATATAAAAGCAGTGGGAATATATTAATGGGCAGGAGGAGACATCTATGAAAAAAAGACATAT
>NW_017308880.1:56113-71464 GCF_000935625.1 Nanorana parkeri | reverse complement strand
TATATATATATAAAAATTAGACATGCCCTGTGCTTTAATAAACCTCAGAGGGGCATGGGGCAGTCGGGCCTTCTATGTTTTTTTTCCCCACTGCAGCCCCCAACCACCAGTGAGCCTCCTACCCTTTGATGTGTGGCAATCATCTCACAAACTGTTCTGTATTAAGTAAATGTTATTGTGAAATTTAAATTGCATTCACTATGGAATTATGTAAAGTACTGTCTTTATACGATGCAATGGAGTACCTGCAGTCCTGATGAAGCCCACTGGGAAGTGCGTTGGATTCAGCCACTTTGATTCGCTTATTGGACACAACGGATATACCTTAGACCGATGATGGCAACTTACATGTCTTTTAAATAATATTATGTGTATATCATTTAGTTGTTCCTTACTATTGAATATACAGTTAGTATGGATTTTTTCTTTGCGAGCTTTAAAATTAATTGAATGTTGATTTTTGACAAGTACATGCTGTGGATCATGCAATGTGCTGGAAGACCTGGCAGAACTAGATATACCCTACAATTTTTCCTGTCCCGAGCAGCATCCCTGACATCGTTTAGGAAGAGCCAAACATTTTTAAAAAAATTATCCTACTCCTTTTGGCTTCTTCAGCTGCTCTACAAGTCTTCAGTCTAAAATAGCTATTATCTATGTTCATCTCTTTTTTTTAAGTCTGGATCTAAATGCTCATGTCTACATTTGCTTTGTTATGAAGAGTTGATTATATCAATGCACTCAACTGTTCATCTTCCCTCTTACTACATTTTGTAACAGACACCTTTCCATTTATCCGGCTGATAAATATTTTAATTCCATAGTTATTTTTGGTATGGTTTTGTTTATACAACAATGTCAAATTCCTAATTTTTTAAGAAATCATTGACATTATCCTTGATTGGTATTGTATCGATTACTGTACCATCAACTTGTCAATATGCATTTCAGAACCAAATTCTCACATACAGGGTGCTTAATAGCGGAGTTAAAAAGTGTATGCAAAGCCAAAACTTTTTTTTTAGATTTGGCTAGAACCTAAATTTGGCTAGAACTAAAGATTTGGCTAGAACTAAAACCCCTAAGATGTTTTGCGGTCTATAGCCCTTCAAGGTATATTCACCTACTGTATTTGATATGGTGACCATTACCAAAGAAACAGAAAGTAATGGGAAAGTCAAACCTTTACATTTGTGACTAGACCAAATGATTAAGGGTAACCCTTGCAATGGTGATACCTGTTCTGCTAAAAACTAAATACATTTGAAGTTTGTGGAAGTGCAGGGAAATCGCCTCAATGGGACACAGACAGCATATTAAAAAAAAGTGTTTTTACCCTTTCTTAAAGCTGGACCCCAGGTACAAACAGTTTTATTTCAACATATTCCTCATTAGCCACAAAGGATATACATAAATCCACTTTGTGTGCATCAATGCCTTTGCAGATATTACCTTGTAGAAATACGAGTGACAGTATCACTGTAGCATGTGCAGAAAGTAGAGCTGTGGGTGGAACTCTAGCACAGGCTACAGCTATCTACTTTAGCTTGCCTGCAGAAGACCACAGCAGGGCAGAAAAAAGACCAGTCTTTCTGCACAGAGAGAGAGAGAGAGCAGCAGTGACCATTCTTTATTGCAGAAAACTCCTGTACAAAGTGACAGTACAGAAATTGTTTCATGTTGGATTACTGCACAGATCTAGAACAAATACACAAACAAACAAGATTCTTCACGGCTCTTGTATTTTGACAATATTTATTTTAGTTTAGTTCAGCTTTAATCTTTTCAAAACTAAAAGAAAACATGATGGCTATACATATACCATATCACCTCATTTGGGCCATGGATGTTTAACTGCTTTATTAAAAGGGCAAAGGGATTTCTAACTAACAATGAAAGATACCTGACATATTAATGTTTCCAAAACCAAATACTTTTATGAAGACTACCTCACAATTTTTCAATTCCAATAACTCCACTGGCAAAAAAAAATTGTGGTTGACTTTATTTCAGTCTTGTTTATAAAGGGACACAGGATTCAGTTATTCAGAGACGATTGATTTACACTGCATGATTACAGTATGATTCAGTTTTTTGCTAGAGTCCAAGGAGGATGGACATCTTTTTTCTACTGTGAAAAGTTTATATATTTTTATTAGCCATTTTATCTATTTTAAGATTTTTTTTCAAAACTTCCATCTACAAGTTGCTGAGCTGGGATCTTTATGCAGCTATCTCGATGGGTGCAGGGACATGCGGTCACGGGAGGCAGGTGATGCAGAGCCTCACCTAGAATTATGGACGAAAAAGCCTTTTTTCTTTCAGATCTGCATCTAACAGGTTACACAGCAGTGAAATCCTCCCCGCTGTGTAACCGGCCATGGACGGGGCGCCTCAGCAGTGAAGAGCAAGTGAGGGACAGGGAGACTCCTCCCTGTCTCCTCCCTTCCTCCTTTACACTAGCTTGGGGGCGAGGCTTCATCCGGAAGGGGGTGGGGCTTTGGCCAGAGGGAGGCAGGGCTTCGGTCGGCGGGACATGCTGGGAGCGAGGCTGGGGAGTGCCTCACCTGGAACAAGAGGTACCGCACGTCACTGGATGGGTGTATCATAAGCTATAACTTTGGAGGCTGTACCCAGACACTGCTCGACCACAATTTGCAGGAATGTGCATTCCTACCTGGAATGTGATATTTTGGCAGTGGGCTCTGCTCGTGGCACTGTACTCTATTAGATAGCCACTGAGCTATTTCCAGGACCAGAGACATGATACAGCGTCTCTGAAGTCTGGGTTATACAAGTATGCCAAATAATTACCAAGTGTGTTGTTCAGGCTGAGAATTGGGAGCTGCTATATTTATTGGAACTGTTTAGCATCATCATTACCCCCTTTTCCATTGGTTAGCATGCTGAGGAATTAAGCACTGCATCACTAGCTGCAGTGTCCCACAAGCATGAGGTAGCATCTTCTCGCCATTGCTCCTATTTGCAAGGGACACATGGTTTCACCTTGGCTTGTCCTTGGCTGCCACCTACAGTGACCTAGTCTTCTTTTGCTTTCAGCATCTGGTTATTGAGTACCCAGTGTTATACCTGGTGTTAACAGAGACACCTTGACAAACTGAGAAGTAGTAAAACATGAGAGATGCCAAGCGCAAGGACAGCAGTCCTGCATGGGGTATCTCCAGCTCAAGATTCACTCATAGTTCCGAGGTGGCCTGCAGAGTCCCTCCTCATGGACCTTGAGTACATTCATTTTTCAGAATCTCCCATAGCTCCACCAGATGTGGTCCTCTCCTCTGCCTTGTCCAGGGAGGAGTTCTCTGCAGCTATGCTGGATTTTATTGGCCAAGTTGCAACATTGATTGGTGACTCACAGAACGCAGAGGCTGTAAGTGTACTTCTAGACCTTCCTCTCCAGAATAACTGTCTGACATATACACAGCTGTAGCTGCCTATGGGTCTTCTGCAGCAGAACTTCTATCTAATGAAGAGTTTCACAAATACATAATGGGTGATTTTTTTCCTTGAGATGCTGAAGGCAGCTGCCAAAGCTTCCAGGCTGAAAGATACCTTATTGGTTTTTATTGACATGCATCTTAAAATTGGAAGAGCAGCCTGTAGCTTCTACTAGTTATGTTGCTAGTCTGGGATTCCTAAGAGGTCCCAAGACTATTAAAATGTTTCTGGTGCACTCCTTACTTAAATTAGTTTTGTTCAGGGATTGGAAAACTTTGGATAAATCCAGCTACCATACTTACTGACCCTTTTATTGTAGATTGCTTAGAGATTATGCCCTCAGTATTACACCAAAACAGAAGTATATATAATATATTTTTTTAAAACAGAAGTGTAAAAAATTACTTACTGTGCAGGTCTTTTGATGGTGAATGTCTCTAGTGCTTCTTTGTACGCTCTTTTACCCCCAGTGACATAAGATGTCACTGGGGGTAAAAGTACTCAGTTGCCCCCATAGAAAAAGCCTAAACCTAAGCCTCAGGTTGTCCCTGCAAATCTAGACACTCCCATCTGACCAGGAATTAGTTGGACAATGCCACAGCAGTGTCACATATCTATCATTCATTAGGGAGACTCCTTCTCCAGACTGCATGCATCAGATCTTTACAAAGATGTATGATAGGATTCAGATCAGGGCTCATCACTTCAGAATAGTCTTGTTTTGTTCTCAGTAATTCTTGGGTGCTTTTAGCTTTCTGTTTTGAGTCAATATCCTGTTGGAAGACCCACGACCTGTGAATGACCCAAAGATTTCTCACACTGGGCAGTATGTTTCAAACCAGAATTGAATTGGTTGTCTTGAGATTTCATTATGCCCTGCACAGATTTAGGGTCTTCTAAACCACATGCAGCAAGGCAGCCCCAAAACATAACAGAGCCTCCTGAAATGTTTCACAGTAGGCATGGTGTGCCTTTCTTAGAAAGCTTACATTTTCATCTTCAACATAGAGCATTGCGGCTTGTCAATATGCATTTTAGCAAATTCCAGTCTGGCTTTTTATGTTTTTCTTTCAACAGTGGAGTACTACTGGGTCTTCCTTCTTTGTTTTTAATCCTTTCTAGGGGTACCAACAAATATGTTTAAGGCATTTTAGAATAGATTACTCAAAACAAAAAAGTGCGTGGGATTTCCCCCAAAATCCATACCTGGCTTTTTCGGCCTGGTAGGAATTTTAAGGGGGAACCCCAGTCCTCAAAAATGGGGGGAAGGGGTCCCCCTAACATTCCTACCAGACCCTTGATCCGAGCACAGGCCAAGCAGGGCAGAAAGGGGGGGGGGGCGATCGAGCGTCCCCTCTCTGTGCCTCACCAGTCCACGTGCCCTCGGCATTGGGAGGGTGTCCTCATGACGATGGGGACAAGGGCCTCTACCCCACAACCCTGACCAGGTTGTTGTGGGGGTATGCGGGCAAGGGGGCTTATTTGCGTCGGGTACTCCTTTAATTAAGGGTGCACCCAGATGCCACCCCTACTCATTCATTTAAGGGTTAAAATTCAAAGTAAATAAACAAACCACACTTTTAGAAAAAAATCCTTTAATTGAAAGAAAAAAAAACAGAGTACATTTTTGACTATTTCCTTATTACAAAAAATGGCTCCATCGATGCAAGTTTGACATTCTCAGCTGTCACATGCTACATAGCATTCAGGAGCTCCCGAAAGCCATTCGGGTCTGTGAGCCGAGGTGCCATATGCAAAGTATTATGACACCTCAGCTCACAGACCCGAATGGCATTTGTCCCCAACCACATGGGGGCACCCTCCCAATGCTGAGGGCACGTGGCCTGGTAAGTCACAGGGAGGGGGGCGCTCTATCACCCCCCCCTTTCCTGCCCTGCTTGTGCTTGGATCAACGGTCTGGTAGGAATGTTAGGGGGGACCCCATTTTAGGGGGCTGGGGTTCCCCCTTAAAATTCCTACCAGGCCTAAAGAGCATGGTATGGATTTTGGGGGGAACCCCACACACTTTTTTTGCTTTAACTTAGGGGACCCCTCCTAACATTCCTACCAGACCTAAAGGGTCTGGTATGAATTGGGGGGGAACTTCACACTTTTTTTTTCCTCTTCTGCAGACTGAACTGATCTGAACATGCTGGCATCTTTAAACATGAAAATTTGATAGACTAAGTCTAACCAGGTGTCAATTAATTTTACTCTGGCATATCTTCGAATGTCTAGCTTAGCAGTTCAAGGAAATATTCAAGGACTTCAAAGGACCATTTATCTTGATTGAACATAATTTATCTCACATTCACCTTGTGAATGTATAAGAGGCAATGAACAGTGTCACTTTTTCCTGGTAAACTTGAGACTCTTTGTAAAATATGCAATTTCTGCACATCCATGTTTAGAAATAACATCTACAAAGCAGAAATCAGTAATTTTTTCATTAAAATTACCTATACAATGCTGATACTAAAGAGATATATTTTACTATATTTGCCTTTAATAAAAAACATGTCAACTTATTTTGACATATAAAATCATATTTTGCCTTTTATTACTAATACAACCATTTGTTTTATGAATTGTAATTTGTTTAAAAATATTTAAGAAACAAAACACATTGCGTAAATGAATAAAATAATTCACTTTGTTATAATGTAGAACTTTATTAACAAATATGTTTAAAAACTAATGTGTTTTAATATACAAACTATTTGTGAGCATACTATTTAAAACACAATTTATAGTGCCATAGCCAGCACTGAAACAGGTCATTGGCCTCATGATGACACACAAAACAAGGTTACACTTTGCAAAATAAAGCTGGGACTTGAGCACTAAAAAGATAGTACAAACTCACTCTTTGTTCAACCATATTGTTAATGTATATTACCCCAGACGCTGTGTTAAATGTTTTCTGCTTATCAAAGGGATGACTGCTCATTTGTGTCAGATTCAGTTTAGTCATGATTAGGGATGACCTTCGGGTTTGGGTTGACATGAATTTAACCCAAACTCTAATTGTTTGCAGTTTGGGAAAAGGGACAAACTAATGGGGTCATTCGCAACCGTAGCAGCCAGTTACCTATCATGCAACTCCCAGCCTGTTGTCAGGTGACATAGAAGGGCCAATATACAGTGGGTATAGAAAAGAATCTTCCCCCATTAAAATAATCACATTTTGTTGACATGTTTTTTGCTTTATGCAGCTGCATTTATAAATAAAAAAAATCAAAATCATAATCACCGAGTTGGAAAAAGGATTACCCCCTCCTAAAAATGACTTGTAAAACTTGATCAGGTGTAGCTAATCACCTTCTCAATGGCACACAAAGTCATTTGACTTTCAACTATGATCAGCTGTGGTCATTTTGATTAGCTTAGCATGAAAAGAGTTTTCCTGGAGCATTTCAGTCCCTGGTAGTGCAACTGAAGCAAACAATCAACTATGGGTGGCAAGGCACTGTCAAAAGATCTCCGGGATAAAGTTGTGGACATGCACAAGTCAGGAGATGGATACAAAATAATGTCAAAGGCTTTATCAATACCTAGAGGCAGAGTGAACTCTATTATTGAGTGGAAGGAAGACGCTGTTCGGATCAAGAGGCATCACATAAGGTAAGTCCTTAAAGCAGTATGGTGGGGGAATTCTAACGTTAATGTCACTTTAACCATGCTGACCTATTTTTTTCTGGCTTTCCCAATTCTCTTGTAAGGCGTGAAAGTGGATGTGTAATCATCACCGAGCACATGATCCAATTCTGAATCTCGAAACCAATCCAAAAAAAGCAGCATTCTGAACAAAAACAATTACTTTAAAATCTGGTTTTGAATTTGCGTAGAAATGAAGGGCAGCACTGGCCTGATGCTACTTAAAATCTAGTATTTGTGGCAAATTATACATTTGAGAAAGCTCCTAGCACAGTTAAAACAGGAGGCTGTTTCCCACTAGCATGTTTTCATCTCTAAAGTCTGACTAAAAACTGTATTTTATATAAATCTCACAAGGCTATAAATGATGAATGAGTATTAAAATAAGGATTTTCTTCTGAATATTTCCTAATAAATGTGCACCCCACCTCATGGCCACAAAGTTCCTAGATATGCACAGTTTTCTCTCTGCTTGATAGAATAAATAGAATTAGAGTGCCGTCATACACAATTACTATGACTGTAGCATGTAATGCAATGCTAACATTCCAACAACACAATTTATGTTATAATTTCTTAGTTAAGAACCTGTTTTCTATTTTCAGCAGGACTCAGTTTCAAAATTAGAATTTATGACTTTATGACGTTCAGTCATAAATAGAATTTATGACTGAACAGTATGATATTGGTTATGCTGCAAAGAAATTACTTGATTCAAATATCTTTATAGCCAAAGTACCACTAAAGCGGTAGGATGGACAGTACGGTTTTACTAAAAAATAAAAACATTATCAGAAAATGAAAAGCCATTTATCTAATCTATTGCAGATTATAAACTGATTCCCAAAGTATTATCTGGATTTTCATTTGCATATGAACAATGTTGCAGTGGGAAACTGCCAAGAAATAACTGGCATTTTTAAGATTAATGACAATACAACTGTGAAGAAAATGGCATTAAGCTCGTTGGTCCATGGTTTTTAATGGTATGCATTAATAAGGAAGAATAGTCAACTACAAATCACAGTGCACCTACAAATTTATTTAGACTTAAATTTATATAAACAAGGATTTTGGGAGTACAATAAGCTTGTATTGGACTAAGATGGATCACAAACCACACTGAGACTTATTTAACTGATATAAAGCATATGGCCTGCACAGTATTTTTCACCATTCAATAACCATGGTAATGTTCAGCTAGTTTTTTTTCATTTATTAACAATATCATTCATTTTGTTAACATTTATCAGAAACACATAAAATACATCCATATGTGCAAGGGGCTATTTGTATTTAGAACACATATGTTATTTAATGTTTTATGTGTTTGTATAGTGTATAATAGAGCTTTTTTCTGGAAAATAAATTCCTCAGCTGTAGGTAGCAATAATAAATTCCTCAGCTGTAGGTGGTGACAATATTTCCCTCTTCTCTGGCATTGTTTCTCACAGTAATTCCATTTCACAACTAGATGGCCTGGCATACATAGGAGTATGCCAGGAGTTATTTAGGTTGAATGGGGCTGTGCATTATTTAACCAGGATGACTCAAGACATACTTTGGAGTGCAGGGCACCATGGATCCGCCTTGAGGGGATGGTCATCGGGTCATCTTGAAGACTTAAAAAGATTACAAAAAGATCAAATACACAATGGGGGGCTTTGCTTTAATATATACAAAGTGGTGTTTGTGCCATCTGCACAGAAAGACAGCTGAGCGAGAGTGAACATTGGAGGCACCAACAAAATCACAACCAGCAGTTTACTGCTCTTAAGCAAGCAGAATCTACTCATATGCAAGGCAGCTTAAAAGGAGGTATCCTTAGAGCTCTGGCCAGTCCAGATACTTCTGTTAGTTGCAGGTACCAAGTTTAGCCTACAAAGGAAGAGAGAAACTGGGAGCTCTTTTGTGAAAAGTGACAAAGGGTTATGACCAAACTAGTGGCCTTACCAGTAAACAAATAAAATCATCTGTGTGAAAAATATGTATCTCAGTTGTTAAATTAGTTGAAGAAGCAGGTGGATTAGTAGGCTGTCAGGAAGAGATGCTTCTAAGAAATATGGAGCAGTTGGACTGCAATCAAGTTTAAGAAACTTGTACTTTGTCTCCTAGATGGGTTTACTTAGGCTCACCTAGGCAATTACGTTTCCTTGTGGATTAGGGGGACAAGTTTGAATGTGATCTTTTCCCCCCACAATACAGGAAAGACCAGCACCTTAACCTTTCTGCTTCCATGAAGGTTGACACACCCAACTCGCATGGTACTTCAATGGGCCTCAACTTTTCATGATTTCTGAAATAATATGCCGTTTAATATTATGTAATGACCTAAGGTTCATTACAGATAAAGAATATTTTACAATAGGTTATCCAATGGCACAGGGCTAACTTATAGAACTCATGTCTAGTACCTCAGGTCTTAGCCAAAGTGTTAAGCTGACCATACACTAAACAGGTCTGATTGTACAATCTCCCTTCAATCTGCCATCAACTATATAGTGGGGAGGGCCTGCCTGATTTGATCAAAGTTGAATGAATTGTTTAAGCTAACCATACATTTATTTTGGCCTGTGGGCTGAATGAAAAAATCTAACAGAAATCAGTAAAGGTTGCCAGTAAGAAAATTACTAGTGGAATCACACTGGTTGTTATGGTCAGCATAGCTTCCTTTTACCTGCTGGATATATGAGCCACAAATATGTTTTTTGCACCCAAAACCTCCCCACAAAACTGTTTACAGATTAAAACTCCTGTTTAATTATTGCACAGTCAAGTCAAACAAAATGTGTTACATAATCAAAATCCTTTAATGAAATAAATTAAAAAAGCATTTCCAATTACAGCTAACAAAAAAATGTCCTTCAAAACATACACGTGTCAAGCATGAGACATAAAAGAATATATGGTATCATTACAGTTATGCAAATAATAAAACAGTATTAAAAGTATATCATATAAGCAATTGTGGCCAAGATGCTTAAGCAGAATGACTACTGATCAATATAAATATGTGTATTCAGTATAGATGGAGTGGTATGAATTTAAGGCTAAAGGCTTATGGGGAAAACATGTCAGATGGATAATGTTTCTATCTGTGAATTCTACACTTGTCAAATAAAAGCCCTCAAGCTGTTTAACAGATTTGGGAAGCAACTAAGCTTCTTCCAATACAGATAAGCAACAGATAACACTGGAACTAATCGAGTACAAATTGGTTTCCACCATGTATTTTTTCTTCCCCCAGGAAATAAAATCAGTTACAGCAATTTTATACCTGATTACGCTTCTGTGTATTGTAACTTGCCTTACTCTTGTTTCTGACTTTCTCCACAATTTTCTCTGCATTTTTTGTATAATGTATGTCACTGGCAATAGTATTGCAGGAGCACAGCTTCTGATGCTGAATAGACTCTAGGCTGCAGAACCCCTGCACCTACAGTAAAAAACTGGCCTAAGTATTTTGTTTTTTACTTAGAAATTATCAGAAGCTTTTCTGTTTACATGAAAACGCACGCTCATGGAAATTTTAACCTTAAGAGTATTGAAGAAAGCTTGTAAGTTTGCATTTGATGATTTTTAAGAAATATGTTCTAGATTTGCCCTGCTTAGTTCCAAAGCTCTTTAGAACAAGGCAGGATCAATAACCTGCTAATAAAATTCTTCCCCCTTACCACCTTGAGGCTCCCTGCATGTATTTTTGCTCTTCTTTTATACTTACCTTTTTCTAGAGGTCTTCTACTAGGTCAAATGATGTTGAGTGTCCTCTTCCTGTTTGCCTCTTCTGAGGCACTGGACAGACATCAATTGTGTAAAAAACAGCACTGATGTGATTATGACAGCCCAGCTATCTGCAGAATTGTATTGTGAGTACAGGGAGCCATAAGGACATACCCCCAAGGGTTGGGCCCATGACACTGTACCCTCACAGGAAGCAGTATGAATGATGCTGGACTTAATTCAAACCAGTAGAGGAATGACACAGGAATTTAGAGTAGTAGGTTTGTAAAGGAAAGTCCTGAAGAGGAAATTAGTATTGCAGCCAGATCGGCTTCTTTATCTGTTTTTTATAATTGCCGGGGTTCCATTAAAAATGATTGTTGGCCTATTATGCTAGCCCACTGACTTATGCTAGCCCACTAGCTTTAACCCTTTGCATTCACTGACTTAAACATTTTTTGCAGGACAGAAAAGTCAAAAGTCCTAATCTACATATTTGTTCTGATTTAAACTATTGTATTAAGAGTGACCCTCTTAATACAATAGTAGTAGCATTATAGTCTTGATGCTTGCATTTTCAGAAAGTTCAGGAAGGGCATTCTCCATGATTTTCTTCATGCAGATTTTCTTCAAGCTATAAAATAATATAAAACTAAAATATATCCCCATAAACAATTGCAAAATTAGGTGAATGTTAACTGTAAGGTAATGATCATGATAATGGATGTACAGAAAAAAAAAGACTATTAAAGGCTGTAAGTGACAGAATGCCCAAGCTGCAATGTATAAAATACATTGCTAAAGATTAAGTTTACTATAGATTGAATGGTCAGACATGCATGCACAGCATCTGCTGGATTGAAAGACTAGTCTGAATAGCAAGCTTAAAAGAAAGCCCAGTCTGGGCAGAAAACTTTTAATGAAAGTCCAGTTTGTATAGCCACATACTTTTAAACATCTGCACAGATGAATTGATTTATATTTAAAATGTGCAGGAAGAAATGTTATCCTCACATGAATGGTAGACCTCCATGATCTGCCCCGAACATCTGCCCAATGTGTGTGGCTTTTGCTAGGTAGTTTAGCTTTTCTTGGTAGGAAAAATTAGAAGCAAGTACTATGTTTACTTGGCAAACAAGCTACAATCTGTTGCATCTTTGGATCAAATAATAAAACACTATTGTTTCAGAAAAATTTTAAATATTATAGACTCTGTTGGCAACATTATGTGGCATGGCAGAGAAATAGATAATCAGGGCCTAATTTGCTCCTAGGCCACATAAGCTGTGGCATCAAAGCAATAGTTTTGAGTGCCTTGAATCCTGCGGGACTGACACTCATAGATAATCTCAATTGTTTTAGCTACAACAAACCTATGAAAAAAAAGTCACCATTGTCCTAATTTGTGCTCTCGTCAACCCAAATTAAACATTTTCCAATGTTACGCTAACAATTTAGGCAAACCATTTTTTTCTGTGTGGCAATGTAGAGTTGAAAGGGGAAGAAATCTCACCTAAAGTAAACACATGTTCACTTTGAGCTTTATCATTCTGCTATGTTGCAAATTACATAAACGTTGCATGGGGAAACATTAGGAAAATGCTTTCTTTTCCTACATTTTTTACTATTTCCAATATAAAACAGAAATAAAGATATATGTACAGTATACAAATTTGCTACCAAATGAAAGCCCCATCTGTCCTGAAAAATATTTACCAAGCATAAGGGTAAATTACAAACACTAAAAAAGGTATGGAACTGAGACATTGCTAAAAAGGAAAAATAAAAATTGCTCTGGAACTCAAAATAATTTGGGGAGAAAAAGGAACTGTAGGGGGGCATGCCATGAGTAAATCTGTCCCTGCCTGTTCCTTTTGATTTTGGACTGGACAGGAAGTTCAGGGAAGCCGAGATGAACCAGCTGTTTGGAAATATGACTAAGTGCTTGGGCAAAAAAAGAAGCACGTTGCTGGGCAATGTATATTTGTTTGATCTGTATTCTTTATTAAAAAAAAAATGAGAGTTTAATACTACTTTAAAAGGGAAACTGAAATCTGTTCCAAATGAAAAAGCAGACGGGGCAAAGGACTGGTTACCAAAATTTCCAGTGGCCTCTCTGCAGCTGATATTTCTCCATTAGCGACGACTTGCCATGCCATCTTGGTAGTGGTAGGGTCTTGCATTCTCATGTCAGAGTCTCCAACAAAGAAACAGTCAGCCGCACAGCAGTGAAACCACCAAATCTTACTCTATATCTGCCAAGAGTAGCCGTGATAGGCAGCAGGGTCTTTGATTATCTCTTTGATGACACTAAAGATAAACAGCTATGAGGCTACAGGATAGAAGTGCCTAGACACACTCATATACCAGGAAATTTAAGAGGAATTACAGGTTACTGTTTTGGCACAATTACCATTTCCAGATGACATGGCAAATATTCACTATTTAAGTACCGTTTCACTTTATGTGATGCAATTTAATTTTTAAAACTTGCCATTACAGCTCATTTAAATTTTGAATTCCAAGAGTTCAGAAGTTAATATAAAAGCATTATAAATAAAAATAGATCTGGAAAGCATAAAAGATTATACTTATTTTCTAGTGTGTCATTTTGCCTTTAACATATTTAAATATTCACATGAACAGTGATCTGACTAAAGCAGTACAATAGAATTTCTATATCAAGATGTGTAATGTGGGAATATCTAAGAGATCAGATGGTTATCACATA
The DNA here is from genome assembly GCF_000935625.1 of Nanorana parkeri. NCBI lineage: Eukaryota > Metazoa > Chordata > Amphibia > Anura > Dicroglossidae > Nanorana > Nanorana parkeri. Next base: position 57,900 of record NW_017308880.1, on the reverse strand, counting down.
CTATACCAGTTCCTTTTAATGTTACATTCAGTTTGCCATTTCTTGTTTTGACAATGGTCCATGGAGGTCAGGCTCTGATGCCAAATCTTATTACAGCAAACAGATTTCTGCTAATAAGTTTAAGCAGGAAGTGCAACAGATATGAAACCATCTGCATTTGATCTGTCTAGTTTAATCACATTACTCTGGTATACATGAAGTCACCAGATTTCAGCGTAAAGCAGGGAATTTAGTAAAAACAGAGACAAAAGAAAATTCAACATAGTTTGTGCTAAACCAGCTTTGAATTCATTGAATCAAATGTGTACTACATTTTGAAAGATTTTTAAGTGAATAAAACTAAAGATAAAAATATGGGCACCGACACTGGATTTTACACATGCAGGCCCATGGGTTGGATTGTTAAACACAGTTCTTCCCCCTTTTCTCCTCTCCCAGTAGCTTAAAAGTATTATGTTAACAGACATATAATTTTCAAGGGTAGAGTTGGGAGAGCTCCAATGGTCAGTAACCAGAAATAAATCAATGTCTGTGAAGGTTCTCATTAATCCAGGTCATGGTATATCTGTAAAAAAATAAGTCAAGTCAACTGGGCTTGCTGTATTTTTCTTGAAGATGTTGCACTGGACATCCAACCAGCTTTCTCAATTCAGAATTCTCAATTGAGAAAAATACAGGAAGTCCAGATGCCTTGACTTATTTTTTTACAGAAACACCTGCATCAGAACAACAGGACTTAGATGCATTATAAAATGACAAACCCACACACAGAAACCTCATGTATGAATCGATTCAGGGGGCCATATATGTAAGAAAAAAAGGTGAATTATATTTAGGATCGAAGATTTGTTAAAGGAGAATTATGGGATAAGTGTATTTCACTCACCCCAATAGTTGGAGCCAACATGTGACATTGAAGACGCCACACATTGGCTCTATTGATCGAGAACTGAGGGATCACATACTGCTGATCGCTCACTTCATGATCTTATCCCTGCAGAGAGCGGTGACTAACAGGGATTCCTCCCCCCCTCTCTGTTCCTCCAGCACTGACTGGAGTGACAGATGGGGAGCGGTAGGCCACAGATCTAGAGAGGCAGAGCCAGAGCAGGCAATAGCCCACTTTATGCCGAGTTCTGGGTCACAGGAGGACATTAGTGAATGTCCTCCTGTGACACTAAAGAGAACTACAGCCAAAAAAGGTTTGGCCATAGTTCTCTTTGAAGATCAGATAATTGTCTGCACATCAATTTTCTCATATAAACCTCTGCTGGACAAAGTATCAACTAAAATTCCCATAGGTCTCTTGTGCACAGAGTCTTCTGAATCTGTCACTGTCAGGTAGGCAAGCAGTAATTGTCTGTGTCACCAAAAGTCTAATTTACTTGAATCTTTATTATGATATAATGCAAAATGATGGGCTACACAGTATTTCATAACACCTTTCTTGACATTCTGCCTATGTTCAACAAAATGAATTCTGAGAGATCAAATGGTCCTACCTACATAGAATAGTGCATATGGGCAGGTAAAACAATATACAACAAATGGAAGTAGAACAAGTAATGGAATCCCTCTGATATCTTGTCTATTGTTTTGGTATTAAAATAAATTGTGTGGATGCAGGCTAGACACCTCAATTTTTCCTGCATTAGTAAATGCCAGGGATAGGAAAAGGGCATGGCAAGAATGGTTTAGAATCTTGATTCTTTTTTTTTTTAACTAGATGTAAAACCTTTCTTAGTATTTCTATCTCTAACCACCATAGTAACAGAGCAATTCGTTTT
>NW_017308880.1:39887-55926 GCF_000935625.1 Nanorana parkeri | reverse complement strand
TTTTCAAAAAAAACCCCCCCCCCCCAAAAAAAAAAATTATGTATTTTCTGAAAACAGAGGCCCTGTAGAATTAAGAAAAAAAATGCTTTTATGTTGCATGATATTTGCACAAATGTTTATCAAATCAATATTTTTAGGGGGGAAAAAAAACACTATATGAATTTTAGTGCACACAAACAAATACTGAATTTTTTGATAAAAAAATTAAATATGGGGTCATGTCAGGTACATAGATACCAAACATGTCAAGCATTAAAACTGTGTACGCCCATCCCCAATATCCCTCCTCAATCTTCCATGCCTATCCCCCAAAGTAGGCAGGACTCTGCATTATCCAATCCTCACACACACCTTAAAAATATGGGACAGGTTTAGCCGCCCCTTAGGCTGGGTGTCCCCACATAGGCCTCAGATTTCCATTCACGGAAACCCACTGTTCCAACCAGGCTACTGCAGCCTTCAAATACTGGCATGTCAACTCCCTGAGTCTAATAAAAGACTTCTGCTCTGAAACGGGAGTCATACCATTCCCGACACTCCAAGCCAAACACCAATTGACTCCAAGACACATCTTTCAATATTTCCAAATCAAACACTTTTTACAGGCCCAATTGGTGCACATCAAGACCCCTCCTTACCCCTACCCCATTCGATAAATTCCTACTCAATGATACTAACATCACAGGGCCTATATCAGGCTTATATTCGCTGATCCTTGACCACCTACAGACTTCCCTTCCCTCTTATACCTCAAAATGGGAACGGGACTTGGGATGCTCTATCTCTACTGACACCATGGGGTTGATTTACTAACCTTATAAACACTCCACGAACAAATATACACCTCTGTAGTGTGTTCCCTCCCAGCATGATCTATTGATGGAATCTAGACACCTTTGTAGTGTGTACACACCCAGCAGGTGTGTTGTGCAAAGCCCTGCATGAATTGCAAGGTGATGTTGTGTAAATTAGCTCTACATTGTGTTGCTTGCGTTGATGAATGCAGGAATGTAAATGCATGAGCTAACCATTTTTGTCTAAACTGTGAAGCAGCATTATATATGCATCATGTGCATGATTTTTCCATATATGGCATTAGTGGAAATATGCTTTTAGAGACTTTTTGGTTGATAAATACGTTTTTCTGTGTAAAAATCACACGCACCTAGTGCGTGCGTGTGTTTAGGTTAGTAAATCACCCCCCTGGTCTCAGATATGGGCAACGACCTCTCGAAGTTCAGCGAATGTTCAAGCGATAGAGGCAAACTATAAATTGCTCTTTAGGTGGTATCTGGTGCCCCTCGGGATCTCCAAAGCCATTCCGTCCTACTCACCAAATTGCTTTAGGGGTTGCCGGGTGGAGTGGTCGGTCCATCATATTTGGTGGGCTTGCCCCAAGGTAAGGAGATTTTGGCATAGGGTGTACCAACTCCTATACACAATCACAGGCAAGACATTTCGCAAGGACCCTTTAGAAGGCCTATTACACAAAAAACCTACGGTGTGTACTGTTCGTCAACACCGACTGGTAACCTTTATACTTACAGAAGCCAAAAGGGTCATTGCGAAGGCTTGGAAGTCCACTGATTTACCCTTTGCTGAAGTCAAACGCAGAGTGACGAGAGTGATGTTTTTTGAGAAACTTACTGCCCTCCAAAATTGATACTATGGTATCATTCTGTAGGCTGTGGGAACCATGGATTGAGTCATACCTCCCTCTTTCGATGTGGAGTTCTTGACCCTATAAACGCTTGTATCAGGAAGCTTCTAACACATAACTTTTACCACACTTTCTATACTCCCCTTCCCTGTCCTCCCCCTTCCTCACAACCCTTCCTCTCTCCGATCAAAAACCAGATGATCCACAATTAGTTTCTGCACCATTGCCATAATGCTACCACTAAAATGTTATTCGTAGTTATGTTGACTACTTGTTGCTCCTTTATAAATTCTAATATTTGACTGTCTCTTTCTAATGCAAAATCTCTCCTTATGGTATACTCTATTTGGTATGTTACCAAAACTGTCACAGAATGTGAACATGTGATCACTTATTAACACAACCAAAAATAAATAAAACCATTTTGAATGGAAAACTGTGTACGCCCGGTCAATGGTGAAGAAATATGGCACTCAACATTGTCTATATGGGACCCTTTTAAAGCCTTTACTGCTCATCAGTTTAACGTTAACAGAGAATTATGACCCTAGAATTATTGCATGGCCTATGTATGCATGTTTATATGCATGCAGATGACAAGAGGCGGCAGAGTTGGTTCTACTTTTTTTAAACTTATTTTATGCTTTAACACTTTTTTCACTTAACTTTATTGCTTTTACAAAGGGACTAATAAGCCCCTATGTGATAGTGTGTGAAGGTGATCACCACCCTGATCACTCATACACGAAAGCCCTCCACCTACCGAAGAAAATGACACCAAGATCATAGCTGCAGCAGCCATGATCTTGGTATAACCTCTTCAAGACCAGGGCATACAGGTATGTTCTATGGTCCTGAAGTGGTTAAGAAACACGACTATCTGCTTTCTGGGGAACTGTAATTGCAGTTTAGGATAACTTAACAATATGTTCCAGTTTGCTCTAATCTTTTGAATGGTATGCTGCCCTTCATTGAATTGAGTTATAAATAGCTGACCTTCCAGTTATTTTCTGAGCTAGCTGTGGAAAGGTAACCATTTTCAGAAACTACATATAATAGAATGTATTTCAAATAGGTTTGATTTATAACTTCTTGGTCATATCCCTTGTCCTAAGGACATCACTCTGTATTATAAAATCTTCATCAAAGAGCAATTCTGCTTTAATCTGCAAAATTAACTAACGTAAATATTTTTCTTCCCCTGATAGTGGCAGCTTGGCTGATAGAGATAGGTATTACCTGCTGTAGGCCCAAAACTGAATCTTAGAACAGCTTTGACCCTCTTTATCATGCCTAAGCTCAAGATCCAAAAATAATCTAGCTTATCCTTCTCCACCACTGTGGTAAAATGAATCCTAAAGGAATTGACACTGCAGTATTTGACAAAATGTGTAACTTATCGTTTACTCCCCTGCCAAACGATAATGACTTCATTGAGGTAGTACCCATAAAAAGGCCAGATGTCCAGCAAATAATTGATTTCCTAGATAAACAGAGCTTCCCAGTAGCCCAAGAACAAGTTGGCATAGCTGGGGGTAAACCTAGCCCCCATAGCTGTGCCATGAGTCTGGAGGTAGAATTTGTCCAAAAAACTGAAATAAATATGATGCAAGATAAAACTGCCTGCTTGAACAATAAAATTGGGCTGTCCAGAATTAGGTCTTTGCCATGAAAAAATCATCAGATGGAACGGCCCACTCGAAGGGGAATGGATGTATATAAAGGAGGTAACATCCAAAGATATCCATATGTACCTCCTCCCATTGTGTTTTCATCCTCTTGGGTTAAACGCATGCCATGAACACCTTGTTTTTCCAACCTGCTGACAAGGCAATCAGCAGCCTCAGTGGCACAGGTGTATCCCCACTGGAATAGGGGAGAAACAGGAAGGCACATGGGAGAAACAGGAAGGCACATGGGAGAAACAGAAAGGCACATGGAGCACTTCTATAGCGTGGTTACATTTTTTAAAAAGTCTGTAACAATTATCACACAAAACAGTAAAAACTTGCATAACAAACGCAACCACCATAGCTTTTTCCTATGCATTTTGCCTTATTAGACTTATTAAGGGTCTACCAGTTGGTCACACTCATATTCTTAAATTTTTTCTCCTACTATACATAATAATATCTGCTTTTAACATTATGGTTTGCGATAGGATGTATGCTCTGGTGTCTGAACGTATGCTAAGCTAAGCCATGGCCCACCTTCAAAAAAATGTAATTTTCTCCAATGTTTTGAGTCTGTCTAAATGCTGTTATAATTTTAAAATGTGCATTCCATTTATTTATAAAACTTGCATTACATGCATTAAAGGAGACTGTAAAAAAAAAAAAAAACCTTAATTATAAAATGCCTCAGTGAATACTTTGTGGAGGCTTATTGTTCTAAAAAGGTCTTTGTGTACATGCACACTAATTCGAGGACTACCTGACATACGACTTTCTACACTGGTGCTTAGCCTGGTGCATGTGTATTTTAATGGTAAGCAAGACAGTCACATTTTTTCAATCATAATTAATTGTAATTACAATGTTAATGTGCACATATACCTTGAAGAAACAGAAGTGCTCTATTTTGAATGCTCAATACACAGAGCAAAATACTGTTAACCATACAGTGTGCATGAGCTTGTGTACATTAGTGTAAATGAGCTAGGTTCAGGAATGGTGTGTGCAGAAAGGCGGCAGAGGGATGGAGCAGCTGCGGCCCCACAACCAGCATCCAGGGAGCCCCACTGACCACCAGGCTGAGGTAAGGTGAAATGTTTTCAAATAAAATTTTAAATGTTTTATTATTTTATGTTCCCGGGACATTTTTAAATGTCCCGGGAACATAAAATAAAACATTTTTTTTTTAATACTCACCTGATCTGATCCACCGACAAGCGCAGCGTCCCGTCTCTCACGCTGTCATTATATCCATACAGATCGTGCCGGTTACTATTTAAACCGGCGCGCTATGTGCAGCTTCTGAGAAGATACGCTATTAGCATAGTGGGAGTGATGAAAAATGCGCAGTAGGCTTCCCCGCTACGCTAATAGCGTATCTTCTCAGAAGCTGCACACATCGCGCCGGTTTAAATAGTAACCGGCACGATCTGTATGCATATAATGACAGCGTGAGAGTCGGGACGCTGCGCTTGTAGGTCGTTCCAGGGATCAGGTGAGTATTAAAGTACTTAAATTATTAAACCCTCTGTTTTTTTGCATATATATATAAGGCTAGCAAGCAGTAGATATATGCAAATATGCACGGTTTAAACTTACCCCGTCTTTGCCGCGCGCTCCCGTCCGAAAATCCGAAACTGCTCAGGCGGCCGCAAAGCATCTTGGGGCGGGCGCATGCGCAGTTCAGATTTTCGGCCGGGAGACACAAGGTAAGTCTATGGACGCGTGCACCCGCATGCAGACACCGTGGGACAGTAGTGCCAGCAAGGACAGAGGAGTCAGCGCTGGATCGGAGTCCCGCCGCACCGCTGGAGTGACAGATGAATATCAGGAAAGAAGATCAGATTAGGAGACATCAGTTAAGGTAAGTGCTGGCATTTACATTGGGGGGAGGGGGAAAAAATTTACTTTAATGTCACTTTAACCACTTCTGGGCCGCAGTATGGCTATAGACGGCGGCCTGCAGAAGTGGGTAAAACAAGCTCTTGGTACTGCTTTTAACAGTAGGCGATTGCTGTGTAACTTACAATCGATCTGGTGTCTGAACAGCTGTCGGATCGTTTGTACCGTGTGGTATCCCCGCAGCGGCCACTGGGTCGGTGGGTCTCCCCGCAATGAACAGAGAGAGATTCAGCCGCTTCCAGCTGCTGATCTCTCCTCCCATCACTGGACGCGGAAGTGCTGTGTATTGCTGTCCACAAAATACAGTATAACTGTTAGTTCAAATATGTTGTTTTAAGTGCACAAATATGGCTATAATCGCCTTAGCCAATAAAAAGGGGACTGAAAAGTGGAAAAGTGGAAGTATCAGTTAATAATAAAATATTTGCCAAAAGCATAAAAAAAATATGTACTGTATGTGTACTGCTTGTATATAAAAACAATACCTTTTTGAATGCCTTTATTTTATGGTCCCTATGGCAAGAAACTTTGTTTTTGCAGTCAAAGCAAAATGCGGTTGCTTGTTGTAATTCAATATCAAGATCAGAAAATGTTTATTTTCAAATTCTATATCAACGTAACTTTTAATTGGTATAGTAGAATATATTATCTCACAAGTTACACTAATTGATCCAAGCAGTGAAGACACATAGTGTAGAACAGCAGGGACTCACTCTCTCATCTCCCAACAACAGAAAATCTAGACACAAATATTACTAGAGTGTAAAGACTAAAACTAGCACAAACAATGCCGCTGGAAATATCCCTTAATGGAGGAATGAAGGAAGCTGTTTTGTGCAATAAGGTATGCTCAGCAATTTGGGTGCTAAAGTGTTCCAGTTTTCCCTTAAAGTGATTACCTGGGTTTTAAAGATTAGATGTTGGATCCATTTCTGTATTAAACTTTTATTCACTAATTGCAGGGACATATTATTTTTTTCCATATTGTTTTTCTGTATTAAATAAGAAATTTCTAACCCAAATCATAAGATTTAGATTTGCAATAGCAAATAATAACTCACAGAACACCAAAACACATATTTTTGAAAGATATAGCAAAATATATGAGCAAATTTTGAAAATGCCCATTCACACCATTGTGTGCACATTATTGTGCATTTTAATTTTGCATTATACTGAACTCAGAAAAAAAATATTTAAGTATTTTTTGGGAGAGATTTTTGTGCAGCACTAAGTGGCCAAAATTGAGTGATGGAAGCAGCAGACGAAACATATCTAAAATCTATTGAAAGGTTTTAGATATGTTTATTGGTAGCACTGTTAAAGAATTAGGCCTAGTTACACATGACGTTCTGGCATTCCTACAGCAGAAACATACAGATTCTTGTGACAGGAATGTCAGGTGTCCCACTTAGATGTGGCTGCTGTACCCACTGAAGTTAATTACCAGGTGATAACGGCCATATCTGTAAGCGGCAGTCCGCACGTAATGTGCGTGATATGATTAAATGCAGTTTTGAATAGATCACTGTCTCTGGATGTACGTATCCTGCATTCAGAGACAGTGATCTATTGCAAACTACATTTAATCATATTGTATAATAATAATATATGCTGTAGTTCAGGCACCAGCGGGGGGTGTGGGTTGGCCCTCTACAAATTTTTGCTATGGGGCCCTGTGATTTCTAGTTACGCCCCTGGGCAGAGGCGATTCTATTTCCTGATGATACGGCCAAGGCTTTCGGCTTGGACACAGCATCTGATCTTATCAAAGAAATCAAAAGACTAAAGAAAAAACGATTTGGAACTAAAGGTCAATCCTTATCTGAATATTTCCGAGCCAGAAAGATCCCGAGAGGATTTCGGATCACCAATCAACCCACGATTGGTCGACAAAAGCCCGAATTTTGTGAAAAATGGTGTGAAATCTCCACCCAAAATTCACTTAAATATATGCTACTTGTCATTGAAAAAGTGAAGACCCAAATATGCCAACTCAACCGTGAAATTACAGGACAAGAGCCTACACTAAGTGACAAAATTACTGACAAAGACACCCTCAACGCCGATCTACAAAAGATATAATCAGAGATTGCCACATATGCCGATCAACAAAGACAGTTGGAACGTGATAAATTTCATCTGGTGAATCAAGATTATCAGGACGGCAGAGTATACCCCTGGCTCTCTGGAGGCAACAGACGGCGCTATAGACCTATATACCAAAGGACCAGGGGACCTCCCAGAACACGCGGTGTCACCGCCACCATCTCATCAGATAGTGAACGTCCCACCGAGAATCCCTCAACTGATAGCGACCAGGGATTTCCTCCAAACACTGCTTCCACCAGTGGCCGCACACATCTTTTTCACCCGGCCGCCACCGCCGACCCAGGCGGGGCCACAAAAACAAGAGGCCCACACACCAGATCGTATCGGGGGAGGTCGATGAAACAAACCCGGTAATTCATGAACAAGGACTCTTTCCGGTGGTGAGTACAACGGAAAATGTAATCATACTTACCGTAATTTTCTTTTCCTGGTTATACTCCATGGCAGCGCTGACAAATGGGTTTAGATCCAATTACCCCTAGCTGACAGGAACCAAAAGGGTTAAACAAGGCCTAACCCTCTCTATAAAAGCCCCTCCTCCTGCTGACTTCCCCAGTCTAGTAACAAGCTAAAAACTCCATAGGGTGGGAGCCCAGCGCTGCCATGGAGTATAACCAGGAAAAGAAAATTACGGTAAGTATGATTAAATTTTCCGTTTTCCTGGCCATATCCATGGCAGCGCTGACAAATGGGGATTACCCAAGCAGAAGTAAGGGTGGGAACAAAATCCATAGACAAACATAATTGAATGCGAAAAATAAATGTATCACTCGACTCCAAGTCGAGAGAGCAAAACACTTCTACCGAAGTGGTCATTCACTGCAGCCCTGACGTCCAGTCGAGAATGCTAACAAAAGTAGACCTAGACGCCCATGTTGCTGCCCTGCAATTTTGATTCACCGAAACTCCAGCTGCTGCTGCCCATGAGGAGGACACGGCCCTTGTGGAGTGAACCCCGATGCCTTTTGGTGAGGAGACTCCTTCTGTTTGACAGGCGTTAATGATGGTGAGCACAAGCCATCTGCTTAAGGAAGTTTTGGCTTCATAAACAGCCTTCTGGACTTTTCCCAGTCCTTACATCCTTCCACATATGTCCGCAGACACCGGACTAGGCAAACATCCTTCCATCCCTTCTGAGTTGAGAGCGGGAAGAATAATATCCTGATTCACATAAACACTAGCATGAACCTTCGGCAAGAAACCTCATACAGTTCTCAGAACTACTCTATCCTCATGAAAAATTAGAAAGGGTTGACCACAACCACAGGCTTGGAGCCCTGACACCCTCCTTACCTGAAGCCAAGACCTCTAAGGAGACCATCTTGTATGACAAGAATTGCATAGAAATAGACTGTATCGGCTCAAAGGGAGGTCCTGAAAGAGCCTCCAAAACTAGAGGAACATCCCAAGACAGATAAAGAAGCCTATTAGGAGCATATACTTTACTCAGAGACTTGGAAACGCTCTGATTCTGAGTCCACCTGATCCCAGTGATGGCTGATGTAGCCGACACCTGTACCTTGAGGGAACTAAGGCTCATCCTTTTGTCCAGACCTGTGTGGAGGAACCCCAGGATCGCCTCAGATGAGATTTGAGAAAGGACAATGCCGTGGTCTATTGCCCATGTGGAAAACACCATCCACATGCTACAACATACAGAGGAAGTGGACACCTTCCGGGATTTCAAAAGCGTATCAATAACCTCCTGTGAAAATCCAGACTTTTTCAGCCTTTCCATTTCAGCAGCCAGGCCGTCAGACAGAGGTGCTGAGGATGCGGGTGCTGGACCGGCCCTTGAGACAGGAGATCCGATGTCACTGGGATCTGCCCCGATTCCTGAATGCTGAGGGACATCAAGAGAGGGAACATGGATGTCTCGGCCAATGTGGGATAACGGCAATAACCACCACCTTCTCCCTCCACATCCTTTGAAGGACTGCTATGATCATGGTAAAGGGGGGAAAGACATAAGCTAGTTCGTAATTCCATGGATGTGAAAGAACGCCCTGGCCTTTCACTCTGTGATTGAATATTCTCGACAAAGATCGGCCGACATGGCAATTCTTGGGAGACACCATTAGATCCACCTGAGGATTGCCTCATCTTCCTACAAGTGTGTCGAAGATTTGTTACCTGTATTTGTTCTTGGAATACTGGAGTGCCTGGAATACTGCCTTCAGTACTAGTAGAGTGGACGAAGTGTTCCTCCCAATCTCCGTCCATAACCCTCTGAGCGAATAGGTTGTCCACGTGAGCTCCCCCAACCCGATCCGCTTGCCTCGGTCGTAATGGTGACCCACAGGGTGTTCCCTAATGGAAAACTCCTTGCACAGATTTTTGTCTTGAGACCACCATTGTAGGGATACCTTGACCTTGCAGAAAATGGCGACCCCCTGCCTCTTGTTCCGATATCTGCCCTGTTGGGAAAACACAACTTTGCAGGTCGCATATTCCATTGGGCTCACCGAGTAAGGCCTATGGTTGATGACATGGAACCCAACAGGCCCATGAACCACTCAGCTGTGACATGCTTGCTTGTCTGCATTGTGCCCACCTTCTGTTTCATTTGAGAACTCTGTCCTTGGACAGTTGAACCAAGGCTAGATTTGTATTGAATGCCGCTCCCAAGTTACAATCTCTTGAGTCGGCATCAGGTTGCTCTTCTCCATTGTCAGTAACCATCCACATCTCTGCAGGGTGTCTATGCTAATATTTCTGCTGGAGATCACCTCTTTTTCCAAATCTGCCAGGATTAGGACATCGTCAGATAATGGAAAACGGTACAGTTTCCATACCTGAATAGCATTGCCCTGAATTAAAAATGCCTTGACCGATACATGGAAGTACGCATCCGTCAGCTCTATGGACATCATACACATCCCTGGATATACCACTTGTATGATTGTTTGGAGGGACTCCATTCTGCACTTCCTGACGCGGATGAATCGGTTAAGCTGGTATAAGTCCAAGACTGGCCTCCAACCTCCTTTTGCTGCGGGAGTTAGGAACAAATGGGATAGAACCCCTGGAACCCTGGAAATGGCTTGCAAATTCAAATTTGGATCCAAATCTCTGGTGACGTCACACACGAAGGAACTTCCACGCATGTGCACATGCCAGCTGAAGCCGCTATTGCCCATCCTGTCTCGCCCACATATCACAAACAGACAAGACCGCGGGGAGCCGGCCCGAGGTGAAAAGGACATCATACAGCACAGCAGGTAAGTGAAACCCCAACAGTCTTACTCTCCCTGTCTGACAGGCTGCACAGTATATGGAAAATCCGGCTTCCTCTCATGGAAACAAAGTTTGTCCTTCCCCAAGGGGACACCCTTGCACGGGGCCGAGTCTTGGCGACTTCCCAGGGGAGAGAGGCTGAACTCCCCTGAGGCCAATACGAAATCAATCAGTTGGCAAATAAAGAAATACTTCTCAGTAACATACAAACAACCCTGTCCTAGGGGGACAGGAACAAAAAGACTGGGGAAGTCAGCAGGAGGAGGGGCTTTTATAGAGAGGGTTAGGCCTTGTTTAACCCTTTTGGTTCCTGTCAGCTAGGGGTAATTGGATCTAAACCCATTTGTCAGCGCTGCCATGGATATGGCCAGGAAAAGCTCTTAACTAAGGGTCTCTCTTTTTCTCCCACTGAGAAATTCAACCCATTTATGTTTGATGTGGAATTATTCAAATATGAAAGGTCACTCAAATTGAAACAGCATTTTGCAAAATCACAATCTGATTACACACACAGCCCTGCACCTCTCTTCAGGATGAAGAGTAAGTTCATACCCCCAGGTAACTTCAACATCATTGAGAGTTTTATTAACACCTTGAAATGTGATGTTGCTTCTGTGACTAATGAGCATAAGACGCACATCAACTTAACTCAGGATGGATTGACTGCCTTAAACACCCTCAAACAGGATAACAACATAATCATTAAACCTACGGATAAAGGCGGGGCTGTGGTAGGCATGGATTACAGTGATTACAAAATGGGCATGCGGTCACTATTAGATGACACAACCAGCTACCAGGTTACCACAAAGAAGGTCACTAAGAAAGCCTCAAGGGTTCTCAAATCCTTGATTGAATTAGGAGTCGGCAACAGCTGGCTTGACGAGAAACTAGCCGATTACTGGTATGATACAAATCCCATAATTCCTGTTATATATGGGCTTCCCAAAATTCATAAGGGCCTTGACCCTTTAAAATGTCATCCCATTGTCTCTGGCACACAATCTGTCACACAGCCTGTGGACAGATCTATTGACTCCATCCTACAGCCTTATGTCAAGGGGCTTCCAGCGTATATTAGAGATACCAGTGACTTTTTGGATAAATTTACACAGTTCACCATAATCAATGATGATTGGCATCTTGCCACTATGGACATCTCTTCTTTGTACACATTTATCCCTAACGAAGCCGGTCTCCAGGCTGTATGACACTTTTTGCTGACTGGGGTACACAGCACCATGCCTACTGAGTTTGTTTTGGATTGTTTGAGATTTGTATTGGAACATAATTTTTTCATGTTTGAGTATCAAATGTACCTACAGATCAAGGGGGCGGCAATGGGCAGCTCGGCTGCTCCCTCTTTGTGCCAACCTCTTCATGGGCTACCTTGAGGAAGCATTCGTTTATCCTTCATGCATGTTTGCTACGCATGTTAAATGTTGGTATCGATTCATTGATGATATCTTTGTGATCTGGCACGGTGATGCTTCCATATTTCATGATTTTGTTGCCTTCTTAAATTCCATCTTCCCTGATATCATCTTCAACCCCGAGTTGCAGGATACCTCGATCACATTCTTGGATGTCTTGATAACTATTGTGGGAGGACATATACACACTACTTTGTTCAGCAAACCAACAGACCGCTATACCATTTTAAATTATCAGAGTTCACATCCCAAACACTTGTTGGATAACTTACCGATATCGCAGTTCATGTGTGTCCTCTAAATTTGCTCAGATCAGGACACGCCCAAGGTACAAATGTACCTGATGTACGCCACATTTCTTCAGAGGGGTTATCCAACTAGTGTATTGGATCAAGCCCTTAAGAAAGCCATAGAGAAATCTTCCTCTGGCACTTACAAAGTTAAACCATTAGGTGACAGACTCCCTTTTGTGCAGACATTCAATGACTCATCACACTTGGCTCGGAAGTCAGTGGTAAGAAATCTTAACATCCTGAGGGCTGACAAATCATTATCCTCACATATCAAGACTCCTCCTCTACATGCGTACCGACGGAGCAAAACACTTAGGGACCATTTGGTCCAAGCTGACCCGAGACCCAAATATTGCAGGGCACCCATTAAACTCTCTGACTGCACAGGGTGCTTCAAGTGCCATACACCTTTGCACATTCCCATAGTGGGAAGAAATATCACATAAACAGGTACATGAACTGCAACACTGAGTCCTGCATTTATCTACTAAAATTCCCGTGTGGACTCACATACATTGGGAAAACCATGGGCCCCTTTAAGAGGCGCTTCCAGAAGCATAGAAGCGACATCAGGATCGCCCTCAGCAAAACCACCAAAGGTGAACCCTTAGACACCAATAAGCCTGTGGCAACACATTTTGCCAAACTCAAACTTTAACACCAAACACATGAACTTAGGGGCATGGTGATCGACCAGGTTCTCCCTCCCCACAGGGGAGGTGATCACAATAAGCTACTCTTACAGTGTGAGGCACATTGGATTCACAGACTTGACACCGTTATTCCCAGGGGACTGAATACCAACCTCGCCCTATCATGTTTTTTGCCTGAACGATAATGATTTATTTCTGCATATTTTCCTGCGTATTCATCATCCATCACATGAAAATTATTCATGCTGTGACATATTTATCCATTTATTTTTTTGTATGATTGTAGTAACCCTCGGGTGGTTTCACCACAGCCTGAGTTTTGCTTGATGTTTTTGTTTTCAATGTACCGGTCACCTGTCTTTTCACACAGACACTTGGTGGTTTCTTTATTTTTCAGCCCGGTTTTTCCATACAGGACCTTTATTGTTTTATAATATTTCATCACCATGGCAGTTTCCTTGTTTCTGGATTACAATTGCTTAAATCCAGTGTAACTGGCTCTGCATATATGTCCTACATTAACATGCATGACCCCAGGTTGCCTACACAGTGATCTAGAGCCCAGTATGGAAGCCCTCGTTTTGTCTTTTGTTTTGTTTTTCATTTTCCTTTGAGTACCCTATCTCTCTCCCCCACGAGGGGCTCTACACACAGCGGCGTCTAGCTGCAACCATGACGACCGAAGCTGCAGCTCCCCCATACGTGACAGCCCAGTAGGCGTGGAGTGTTGCTGGGTTACCGCAACTAGGGCGGAACCCAGCCTGTATCACGTGGGACGCCTCTGACCAAGAGGCGTAGACATAGAGCTCGTGATTGTGGATCTTTCTCTCCACACATCAGAACTGGCCGGTCCAGCGGTACACAGCGGTTTTCTTGCCACATCTATTCTCTTCCAGGGGACAACCTGTAAGGTACTCAGAATATATGTTTAATCTGGTCTCTTACAACGCTTTGACTGTGATTGATTGCACGTGAAACCCGGGTTATGCCTGTATTTACCTCCTGTGTTTACATGTGATGTTTACTACTGTATTTTTGAACTGTTCCTGGCGGGAATGTGACGTCATACATGACGTCACTGGGTCACTGAATTGCTTTTTGATTGGGCCTTGTTTTGTGGGTGTTTTCTATTTAAACTGTTTGCTTTTACACTTTTGCCACATGTCAATGCTTGAGGAAGGGGATCCTGTGTGACCCCGAAACGGTCGTCGCAATTTTGTGACATGTCGTATTTTCTTCAATAAAAAGACTTTGGATTTACGCTAACATTGGAGTGCCGGTGTCCCTGTTTCCTGCCAAGATTATAGTAAAGGACAGCTGACAGTGATTGCAGGAAGAGACAGTTAGTGTTTTTGTACTGTGCTAGTGTTTTACCACAAAGCTTTACAGTGCTATATACAGTGCTAAATTCATTGCTCTATAGTCTCACTGGTGCTTGAGATCACATGCTGATCAGTGGTCACTACATATTTTAATTGGAGAAAAAGACAGGAAGGTAAAAAAAAATCAGTAATTACACCCTTACATTTACCAGCTACTTCAGGACCTGGTAGCTTGCAGTCATCTATAGTCAGCTATAAATTCTGCACCATATCAAAGTGTATATTACTAAAAATCCACATCAAAGTGTTAGTGGGGTTTTAAAGAGGCATCAGACGTATTCAAAAAAATACAAAATTTATTCTCAATTCCATAAAATTCCATAGATTCCATTAAAAACATACATGTATATACATAGTATCGATTCTGCCTTATTGCCACATAGTATAATATATATAATTACGGTTAGTCATGTGTTATATTTTTTAATACTATGGTGTTTCCAGCTTTTCTGTATTTTCTTATTTCACTGTGGCAATATTTCATACATTTCCAACATGTTTCGCAATCGTGCTTCCTCAGGGAAAAAATGAGGCAAGAATCTATTTACAAATATAAAATCAGTTTTTAGTGGTACATCTATATACAGATTTCATTATACATAATTTCAATCATCATCTATTTCTTTTTTATCATATGAATTTTTATTGGTTTCATCACAAAAGACATCACAGTACAACATAAGGTATGGTGCTGAGCTTGAGGTCTAGTCATTAGTTCATAAAAAATGACATCAGTGGGTACATAAAAGCAGTGGATCTACAGGTGTATTTACATTCAGTCCATATTGAACAAACTGTTTAAGCGTTAAACAGGAGAGATAAACAATTCGTAAGAATAATTCAGCATTTATAGCTGAAGTGGTAATGCAATATAAAGACATTGTGGTTAGTAAACCGGTGGCACCCAACGTGGGTGAGAGACCTAGCTTTAATGAGTTTGGATATTGGCACCAATAAACATGACTATACAACACGGGGTGAGGGGGACACACAGACAGGGGGGTAGGAAGTGAGGGGGAAAGAGGGCTGAAGGTAGGGAGGAAAGAAGGAGAGAGGCCGTACACAGGTGCCCGAGAGAGTTCTCCTATGTAATGTTCTTGATATACATCATAGATTGCATAGGCGTCTAGGAGTGTGTGGGTCTAGGTAGTGGTCGATCCACGGGGACCAGGTGTTTTCGAATTTGATCATTTTGTCGTCAAGTTGGGCAGTTCGTTTTTCTTGAGTCAGTACCCAATTGACGTGGGTGATGACGCTGGCTATACTTAGGGTGGGTGTCAGCCAGTTATTCGCAATGTCTCTTTTGGCAGAGGTGCAGATATGCATGGAAAGGTTGAATTGAGACCGGGAAAGACCATCTGATCTGCAATTGAGAAGTGCTAAATAGGGGTCCATTGGCAGAGGTACCGAGAATAGAGAGGACAATATGCGAAAAATTCCTTCCCAGAAGTCAATGACTTGTGGGCAACTCCACCATATGTGGAAAAATGTGCCCCAATCAGGACATCCTCGATAGCAGTTACGGGAGCAGTCGGAGTTGTAAACGGCCACTCTAGCTGGTACCAGGTACCATGAGTGCTTTATAGTTAAGCTCAAGCATGCTTGCACTCCGCGAGCTCCATCTAGTATTAGCCCAGGATTGATCCCAGGTCTTGTCAGTAGTGGGGGTTCCAAGATCTTTATCCCATTGTGCC
>NW_017308880.1:24225-39178 GCF_000935625.1 Nanorana parkeri | reverse complement strand
TTTATCATATGAATTTTTATTGGTTTCATCACAAAAGACATCACAGTACAACATAAGGTATGGTGCTGAGCTTGAGGTCTAGTCATTAGGTCATAAAAAATGACATCAGTGGGTACATAAAAGCAGTGGATCTACAGGTGTATTTACATTCAGTCCATATTGAACAAACTGTTTAAGCGTTAAACAGGAGAGATAAACAATTCGTAAGAATAATTCAGCATTTATAGCTGAAGTGGTAATGCAATATAAAGACATTGTGGTTAGTAAACCGGTGGCACTCAACGTGGGTGAGAAACCTAGCTTTAATAAGTTCGGATATTGGCACCAATAAACATGACTATACAACACGGGGTGAGGGGGACACACAGACAGAGGGGTAGGAAGTGAGGGGGAAAGAGGGCTGAAGGTAGGGAGGAAAGAAGGAGAGAGGCCGTACACAGGTGCCTGTAATGTCCTTGATATACATCATAGATTGCATAGGCGTCTAGGGGTGTTTGGGTCTAGGTAGTGGTCGATCCACGGGGACCAGGTGTTTTCGAATTTGATCATTTTGTCGTCAAGTTGGGCAGTTCGTTTTTCTTGAGTCAGTACCCAATTGACGTGGGTGATGACGCTGGCTATACTTAGGGTGGGTGTCAGCCAGTTATTCGCAATGTCTCTTTTGGCAGAGGTGCAGATATGCATGGAAAGGTTGAATTGAGACCGGGAAAGACCATCTGATCTGCAATTGAGAAGTGCTAAATAGGGGTCCATTGGCAGAGGTACCGAGAATAGAGAGGACAATATGCGAAAAATTCCTTCCCAGAAGTCAATAACTTGTGGGCAACTCCACCATATGTGGAAAAATGTGCCCCAATCAGGACATCCTCGATAGCAGTTACGGGAGCAGTCGGAGTTGTAAACGGCCACTCTAGCTGGTACCAGGTACCATGAGTGCTTTATAGTTAAGCTCAAGCATGCTTGCACTCCGCGAGCTCCATCTAGTATTAGCCCAGGATTGATCCCAGGTCTTGTCAGTAGTGGGGGTTCCAAGATCTTTATCCCATTGTGCCACATATGAGGGGGGGGGTGTATTGGTGGGGGTGATCAGGGCGGCATAGGGAAGGGATATAGTCCCAGGGCTGTGTGGGTCGAGCGGCAGATTGTTTCAAAGGGGGACAATTTGCGGGGGCCACGTTGTGTGGAGGTGGAATTCGTGATATAATTTTTGACTTGAAGGTATCGGAAGAGTTCAGCAATTGGGAGTTGCGTGCGTTCCTGCAGGTGAGGGAAGGGTTTCACACCAGTGTCAGACTGTAGTTGCCAGAAATGCGTGAGGTTTCTGTCTGTCCAAGCTTTGAAACTTGACGGGTGTGTCAGAGCGGGAGTGAAGGCTGGGTTGTTGAGAATGGACAAGAGGGGTAGGTGTGGGGAAAGAAGGCCGTATTGGGATTTGATGGAGTCCCACAGTCTGAACAAGTGGGACGTTATAGGATTGCAGATCTTTGGTCTCAGTTTTGGGGCCAGCCAGAGGAGGTTAGCCATTGATGCTGGCTTCACTAGGGTGTTTTCCAGAGCTACCCAAGCAGGAGCTTCAAGTTCTGAGTGGCATTTTGCTAGTTGTCCTATCTGGGCAGCGAGGAAATATTTGGTGAGGTGTGGGACTGCCAGTCCACCCTGAGATTTAGGTAGAAATAGTGTACGTCTAGGGACTCTAGGCCTTTTATCTCCCCATATGAAGGCAAAGATGCGGGTTTGGAGTTTCTTAAGGGCAGGGGCCGGGACAGCTACTGGCAAGACTCTAAATAGATATAAAATCTTGGGAAGGAGAGTCATCTTGACCGCTGCCATCCTACCCAGCCAAGACAAGTGGTATTTGGACCAATTTTTAAGCATAGTCGACAGTTTCGTGAACATGTCAGGATAATTTGCGTGGTATAGGGTTTGGTAGGAGTGCCCTAGTTTTATTCCCAAGTATGGAAGATGGTCCGTACGCCAGGAATAGGGGTAGGTGCTGCGCAGGGACCCCACCTGCGTCACAGGGAGAGAGATATTTAAGGCTATGGACTTGGAATCATTTACACTTAGACCAGAGACCAAGGCAAAGTCTGCTAGGAGTTTCATTAGACTTGGTAGTGTCACTATAGGGTTCGTTACGAAGAGTAAAGCATCATATGCAAACATGCATATCTTATGCGTAATTCCCTCATGCTCAATACCAGTGACTTTAGGGGAATTGCGGATTTTCTGGGCCAGTGGTTCCAATGCTAGGGCGAAGAGGAGGGGGGATAAGGGACATCCCTGTCTGGTCCCTCTGAGAATCGGGAAGGGTTGGGAGTAGAAGCCTGCGTATTCTATGTGCGCTGTTGGTCTGTTGTATAAGGAGGACACCCAATTTAGAAAAAAAGAACCAAAACCTCTTTGACGTAATGCATGAAAGAGGTAGGGCCATGAGACGCTGTCGAAAGCTTTTTTGATATCTAGAGAGAGAAGCATGGTCGGAATTTTCTTAGTCTTGGCTATATAGGAAAGGAGGGAGATTCTACGGATATTGTCACTAGCTTGTCTAGTGGGAATTAAGCCAACTTGGTAAATTGAGACCAAATGGCCTATCACTAGATTTAATCTATTGGCCATAACCTTAGCCAGTAGCTTGACGTCCACATTAAGTAGGGAGATCGGCCGATAATTAGAGGGGTTGGTGTGATCCGAGGCAGGTTTGGGGATCATACAGATCATGGCAGAGAGGGAGTCTGGGCCGAAGGACCCACCCCTGCGCAGAGAATTAAAAGTGTCAGTCAGGAGAGGGGTCAGGAGGTCTTTGAAGGTGACATAATAGGCTGTCGTGAAACCATCTGCCCCTGGTCTTTTGCCCCTGCGGAGTGACTTAATGGCCTGTAGGACTTCACGTTCCGTTATGGGTTCTTACAAAGATGTTATTTGTGATGCGGTAAGAAGGGGTAGGTCTAGGTCTGCGAAAAATTGGTCTGCTCGGGAAGGGGAGAAATGATCTTGGGAAGCATAAAGGGTTGAGAGGTGCTGTTGGAAAATGTTGAGGACTTTGGTCGGTGTGCTCGTGTGGGTGCCCAAGTGGTTCCGTAGTCTGATAGGTTTGAATGTCGGGTCTAAACGCCTGAGCCTGGAGGCCAGGAGGGAGTCCGCTTTATTACTTTTGAGATAGAATTTATGTGCTGTTCGATGGAGCTGTTTAGCTGCATGGTCAGTAAGCAGGAGGTTCAGAGCTTGGCGGGCTGCATCTAGGGCCACTTTGTGGGTTGGGGATGGGTCGGAGGAGAAGGCTATGGAACAGTCGTTAAAGGTTTGTTCAAGCAAGTTAAGTTGTTGTTGTCTCTCCCGCTTGAGTTGAGAAGACAACTGAATGATTCGACCTCTGAGGACTGGCTTGTGGGCCTCCCATAGTGTGGTTGGAGAGATTTTGGGCGTACGATTGAGTTGGACATACTCTGAAATGTAAGATTCTAGTAGCATCTTGGAGGAGGGATTAGGGAGAAGGGAATCATTCAAGGTCCAGTTTGGAGAGCCTGGGGTAGGGTGTAAGGTAGGGAGAAGAATGGTGACAGCCGAGTGATCAGACCATGGGACAGGCAGGATGTGGGAGTGGAGAATGTGGGGTATAAGAGTGGCAGAAGTAAGGATGTGGTCAATGCGGGAATGGACAGCATGTGGGTGGGAGTAGTGTGTGTAATCTGTTTTATGTGGGTTAGCTCCCCTCCAGCTATCTACCAGTGAATAGGAGGCTATCAATTCCCTAAAGGGCCTCGCAGAGTGCAAGCAGGCGGGAGAAATTTTGGATTTATCCCGGTGTGGATAGAGCACCATGTTGGAATCCCCACACATGATGACCGCACCAGTTGAGAGGTTGTTAATTTTATCGAGGAGATCCCGAAAGAAAGCCAGTTGATCCACATTAGGAGCGTAGTATGAAATAAGGGTCATTTCCTGATCATCTAGGAGACCAGTGAGGATCAGGTAACGCCCCCGAGGATCACGTGTCTCCGAGTGACATATAAAGTTAGCGGATCTACGGAAGCCAATTAGGACACCCTTCCTTTTGCTCGTGTCATTAGCCATGTATACCTGCGGATATTGGGCGCTGAAGTATTTGGGGCAGGAAGTTCTGGAAAAATGAGTTTCCTGAAGGAAAATGATATTAGCGTGGGAGGAGAGTTGAGACCTTGCACATTGAGGCTCAGTAATTTAATGGACATGAGGGGGTAAGTATCGGATATGCTGTTGGTACTCACCCAGCCTGGTCGTTTGAGGACTAGTAGGCTCTAACTTCTGCGCTGGTGTACGGTCGTTTTTTGGTGCCGGGGGCTGAAGATATTGGAGCATCACCAGGGTTTTCTTGCTGGAGGCAAAAGTGTTGGATAGGAGTTAGAGTTGAAGGGGGGGGTCTGTAATCAGGCTGAGGGATGGCTGAGTGCATATGAGGAGATTGTGAAGGAAGTCAAGAACAACCTGGCCATATCCCATTGATATCGGCTCCGGAAAGAACGCAGGGTACGGGCAGGCTATTGGATGTAGATTGGCACTTAGGTGAAATTGGGGGGGGCGTGGATTGGGAAAGTTCCGTTCTCCGTCGAGGTAGGGATGGTTCCATGAGGCGACAACTAGATGTGTCAGTTCTGTAGGTTCATCTGCGTAGCGAGGATTCATCTGTGGAGGGTCAGTATAGTCTGATGAGGACTCAGTGGATCGTTGTGTAAGCAGGTATGACCGGCAGAGGCAGTAACGATGGGAGGTAGTCTTAAGTAGAGGATGTGGATTCTCAGGGACAGAAGTAATATGGGTGGTCACAACAGCGTGTACCAACAGTGGGTACTGACCGCCACAAACAGCAACTAGTGGCGGGGGGGGGACCACCTCAACAGGGGGTAGTAAGTAAGAACAAGCCCTGGAAGGGTGTTATGGTTTTTCAGCGCGGCGAGGGATTTTTAGTGGTCATCTTCACAGCATGACCGTGCAATTCACCTGAGTGGTTCTGGTTGGAGTCGCTTCTGGATCTCTTGGAGGAAAGTGCGGTGGAGTTCCTGGAGTCTTGGCTCGTTGACTGCAATTCCGCGAGGCCTAATTCAGCTAATTTGCGTTGGGTCTCCTCCAGGGTGGTACAGGTGTGGTGTTTTCCTCCGTGGGAGAATAGAAGTCTGAAGGGGAACCCCCATTTGTATTGTATGCGGTGTTTCGTTAGTATATCAAGGCATGGGCACAGAGATCTCCTTTTGGTGATGGTTGATGGGACCAGATCGGTGAATAATTGATATTCGTGGCTTTGGAACACAAGTGGGCCTTGTTACGTCTTGGTTCTGGCAGCTGTTGCTAGGGCTTCTTTGGTGTGGTCAAAGTGAAGCTTTACCAGGACATCCCGGGGAGGGCCGTCAGGACGCCTACGGTTCAAGGTTCTGTGGGCCCGCTCTATCTCTAATCTTTCCAGAGGGATGTCAGGGGCCTGGGGGGGGTCTGTAAGCAGGCTGAGAGGGGCTGAGCACATAGGAGGAGATTGAGAAGGAAGTCAAGTACAACCTGGCCACATCCCATTGGTATCGCCTCGGTAAAGACCGCAGGTTGCGGTCAGGCATTCGTGAAGTTCAGAAACTTAGTTTAAAAAAAAAGAAAAAAAAGGTTATGGTGTGGAAAAACCCAATGAAGGTGGTAGAGGATATTGGATGTAGATTGGCACTTAGGTGAAATTGGGGGGGGCGTGGATTGGGAAAGTTCCGTTCTCCGTCGAGGTAGGGATGGTTCCATGAGGCGACAACTAGATGTGTCAGTTCTGTAGGTTCATCTGCGTAGCGAGGATTCATCTGTGGAGGGTCAGTATAGTCTGATGAGGACTCAGTGGATCGTTGTGTAAGCAGGTATGACCGGCAGAGGCAGTAACGATGGGAGGTAGTCTTAAGTAGAGGATGTGGATTCTCAGGGACAGAAGTAATATGGGTGGTCACAACAGCGTGTACCAACAGTGGGTACTGACCGCCACAAACAGCAACTAGTGGCGGGGAGGTGACCACCTCAACAGGGGGTAGTAAGTAAGAACAAGCCCTGGAAGGGTGTTATGGTTTTTCAGCGCGGCGAGGGATTTTTAGTGGTCATCTTCACAGCATGACCGTGCAATTCACCTGAGTGGTTCTGGTTGGAGTCGCTTCTGGATCTCTTGGAGGAAAGTGCGGTGGAGTTCCTGGAGTCTTGGCTCGTTGACTGCAATTCCGCGAGGCCTAATTCAGCTAATTT
This sequence comes from Nanorana parkeri, assembly GCF_000935625.1. Lineage (NCBI taxonomy): Eukaryota > Metazoa > Chordata > Amphibia > Anura > Dicroglossidae > Nanorana > Nanorana parkeri. The sequence continues at coordinate 32,947 of NW_017308880.1, read as the reverse complement.
GCGTTGGGTCTCCTCCAGGGTGGTACAGGTGTGGTGTTTTCCTCCGTGGGAGAATAGAAGTCTGAAGGGGAACCCCCATTTGTATTGTATGCGGTGTTTCGTTAGTATATCAAGGCATGGGCACAGAGATCTCCTTTTGGTGATGGTTGATGGGACCAGATCGGTGAATAATTGATATTCGTGGCTTTGGAACACAAGTGGGCCTTGTTACGTCTTGGTTCTGGCAGCTGTTGCTAGGGCTTCTTTGGTGTGGTCAAAGTGAAGCTTTACCAGGACATCCCGGGGAGGGCCGTCAGGACGCCTACGGTTCAAGGTTCTGTGGGCCCGCTCTATCTCTAATCTTTCCAGAGGGATGTCAGGGGCCAGTTCCTGAAAGAGCGCCGTCGCCGTGGAATACAGGTCCACTATGTGTTCCGGGAGTCCCCGAATACGGAGATTGGAGCGCGGAGACCGGTTCTCTAAGTCCTCAAGTTTGGACAATAATTGTGTATTCTCCTCACGAAGGGATTCCATATCCCCCTGTAACCGTTGAGAGGTCTGTTTTAAGATCATCGCATCTATCTTCTAAGGCTGCTGTGCGGTGGCCTATTTCTCTGATTTCTTTAAGCAGATTGTCTGTTATTTGCTTAGACGTGGATTGCAGAGCTTTCTGCAGCATTGCGTCAAATCTCTGTAGGAGGCCTGTCTGGGAACTTTTGCGGGATCGATCTCCCTCCTGACTGTCTACATCCCCCTCGTCCATAATAATAATACGTAATAAGAAACAATGAGTTAACGACTGGCCAAGTCAATGTCCCAGCCCCTAATTCCATTGAAATGTTGTGGGGGATTTGAAACAGATAGTTCATGCAAAGAAATCCACAAACAGCTTATGGAATTTTACATTTAGGAGTAGTCAGAAATGTCACTAATTCAATGAAATATGCTCAGTTCTTAATTTCCTATTGTGGCTGAAAAAACACTGCACTGAACACAGTGGTGTCAGCGTGCCCAGATTTCTTATTCAAAACTACTACCTTTAGCCCACTGTCTTTATCTTGAAAGCATAAAAAGTAATTGACTTGTAGTCCACAGATCATAACTGGGATGGCTATATAGACTCTTTGAGATAACACAGAAAGTGTGTAGAGGACACAGGAAAGCTGAATTTCTGACAAGATCAACTGGCCCTTTTCTAACTTATAAAAATATTAAATTATATCTTTAACAGACCAAATGTAGGTTTAATTATTAAGATTTATTTTCCCATGTGTGTGTTCATTTAAAAAAAAAAAGGTTATAATAGACCCATGAATAAAGAGACCCATATTAAGTGTAAACAATTCACTTAAGCTTTGTGATTGTGAAAGAATAAAATTATATAATAAGAATGTACTAGTTCTTTGTAATCCCTTTTATCAATCTTTTTTTGGATTTCAATAAACAAAAGTCTAATTTTTGCATAAACGTGGTAGTTTAAAGACACACTAAAATTAGGATATTGTGCACACCTTTCCGCTTGAAAGTCTACTGGTAACAGACCAGAGGATTAATATGCTTAATTCAATAAATTCTCGGGTGTCCCAGTAGAGATAGCAGAGTTGCTAGGATGCTTTGAAATGATTTCTGTTGCTTTGAAAAGTAATTATACCTTCAAATAAGTAGCACAATAGAAGGGACTAGCTATTTGCTAAAGGCGCCGAATGGCAAATGCAGATTGTCTGGAAGGAATCTTTTGATTTTAGCCAGGCTTACATCATGTGCATTTGAAATGGAGAGAATTCCCAATAGGCAGATTCAGCCTTTCCTCTTAAGCAAGAAAATGAATTCTAAACTTTAAGCACTATCCACACTCTGTACATATGGGGTTTACAGGAAACAGCAGACTTATTTTTTAGTACTCTCAGTTTTGGCATGGTTGTCATACAGTCTTTGCTTGTCATAAATTACTTAGTTTAAATTCAAAAGCTTAATTTTTTGTGAAGCACAATATCTATACTATATTCATATTTTTGTTGTGATAAGATAAATAAGGCCTGCATAGTCTATACAAAGGATATACTTTTTTTTGTTTTTTTGAAAACATGGTGTAACAGTTAAAAATAGATAGTGCCATGTATAATCAATAATCAAAAATATACACGTATTGTACTATTGTATTGTAATATACACACATATATATTGTAAAATCTGTTTTACAACTGTGAAATGCCATTTATAAAAGTAAGGGTTAATTTGTTATAAAACATAAGGCACAATTTGACTGCTATAATGTCAACAATTTTAAAGAGCATAACTGCCCATGAGACATGTACGATAATTTTCATGGACTTGAATAATAACTTACTTGTGAAATTATATGTGTTGTGCAAAATGCCAAGGCAGTGGCCATGTAGTCTCTGCCACAGGATCTTGGAGATGTACAACAGGATACTGTTTAGGCAGAGCAAACTAATGCCTGCGTTTGGCCTGAACAATTTCCTGACATTTCCGATGATTTTTGCATTGTTAGGGATGAAATAATATCAGTAGGACTTTGATAAGTGTGCCATAATGTTTTAATAATACTCTGCATTACATTTTTTCTGGCTTTTTTCTAGGTCAATTTTCAAGCTTTAGTGAAAATATTCGGTCAATGCCATCACTCAGGATCCCCAGCCAGTTTGTTGACATACAGCAGCCAGTTGGAGATCTGTCATTTGCAATGGGAGCAGTGCTGGGGCAGCATTGTTTGGCACCAGGTCTTCATTGCGACAGGTGAACATCAAGCAATATAAGGCCCCATTCACAACAGGCCAACAACATTTCAGCTCGTTTTTAGGAAGAGAGGTTTTGCGCGTCAATGCATGTTTTTAAGCGTGTGTCATTGTGTTTTACAGACATTTTCTATTTTTAAGCAATAGAGTTTTTAGCCATGTTTTTTTGACAGTCATCTAATGAAAAACAGTCTCAGCTTTGACATCATTTTCTTTCCCTGTTTTGTCTAGGCTTTTGTTGTGAGATAGGAGAGTGGTTGTATTGTTTTGTGTTGAAGAGCAAACATGTTCTCCTCAAGGGCACGCTTCATGGCGGCTGCTGCTACCGTGGCGGCGCTTCTAGGGGAGGAGAAAGAGAAGAGAAAGCAGAGGCAAAGGTTCTGAGTGCATCCAGTGATTGCGAACAGACAACAGTGTGGCCAGTTCTGAGTCATGTATAATGAACTCCATGGTCATGAGGATACACTTTTTGAATACATCTGCATGTCCATCAAAAGGTAAGTTCATATACACCACTATATATGGGGGCACAGGACCTTGCATGTGCAATAGTTAATCTTCTAGCATCAAGGTACATCCAAAGTGTAAATATACAAATTTATCTACAGTGTAGCACACAGAATCCTTGCCTACTTTGTCAGAATTGCCCATAGCAACCAATCAACATTTGCTTTGATTATGTATTCTTATGCAGAAGGTGAAGATTTTTGAGAGCTTCTGCCTTCTCCACCTTGCACTGTGTACCCGTTAATAGCCAAATTTTATTTTCCTCCTGTTTTGATGAGCTCCTGCGGCTACTTACGATATATATGAAGCATCAGGGTACCTCTTACCGGGAAAATATCCCGGTGGAGAAAAGACACATCATCACTTTGCGGTAAGTAGCTTAAATTCTATCACCTAATTAGAGATCTCAGAATCTGGAGCATTTGCCCATGATAACCTCAAAGCTGTTTGCTTTCCAAAAGGGTAAATGGTCCAGATTGTCTGCACCTGTTTGTACAAATGGCTCCCCGTGTGTGCATCTGCTCCAAAGTGGAGCAGACATAATCTGGAGCAGTTTGCTACAACAAGCAAGCAAGCAGCTTGTCAAAGACAGAGGCAGATTGCTTGCTGAAGTTAACAGCTCCAGGATATGTCTGTTCAAGTTTGCAGCAAAAGAACCTAGTGTAGGAGGGTGGGGGGCATTTGTCAAAACCGGAGATGACAGTATCTGGAGCAGTTGCCTACGGCAACCAATCAGCTTTTGTCTTTGTTAACCAATAGAAGAGAGCAGCTGATTACCTGCTGTCATAACGGCTCTACATGATGTCTCCTACAGTTTGGAGAAATTTACCTCTATGTGTTTCCCACCTTGTTTCCCCGCATTCTATCATTGCAATACTCTAAACAGATCCCCCAAAATGAAAGGGGCACACAGACAGTAATGAAGTGACAACATTTTTATTGCAAAATTATTTTTTTCTTCTTTTTTTGGGTAACTGAAAAATAATTACAACTTGAGACTTGAAAGTGTCCCCCAACATATACAGGACATCTCACCCCTAAAAAAGGCACGTAAAAAGGAGGAATGGGGTGACTACTGGGCCCTTGTGCAAATTGATGGACATTGGTAAAAAGGTGCCAGATGGTAATACGGACAATTACAACTGCTGATATTGGCGGTTCCAAGTCCCAGGATAATCATCACATGTATCATTTATTCCCTGCCCAGACATTCCGCTGCCCAAACTGTATGTTGATGTATCTGGAAAAAATAAGTCAAGCCAACTGGACTTGCAGTATTTTTCTTGGAGACGTTTCACTGGTCATCCAACCAGCTTTCTCAATTTAGAATGACTTGTACAAAAATTATGTAGGAATAAATATGGTGAATGTTGCTCCAATTCACATAATCTGTTATTTGCAACCAGGTGTTGATTGCAATTGCATACTTGGAGATAGAAGGTGTTAATAACCTGCCCAGAGAGAGGTGTTAAAACAGCATTGTATGTGTCAGACAATGGGCGAAACTGTACATGGAAGATGTAGAAAGCAAGGCCTTGACCACCTTCAAGGGAATTACACCCAGTCAATGGTTCAGATATTATTATTATTATTATACAGGATTTATATAGCACCAACAGTTTGCGCAGCGCTTTACAACATAAGGAAGACATTACAATACAATTCAAGACAAGATGGTAAGGAGGGCCCTGCCCGTGAGGGCTTACAATCTAAAGGGTTGGGGGAAGTGATACATGAGGAGGTAGCTGTGTGGGGATGAATAGTTTGAGAATGTGATAGTTCAGTGGTCAGGTTGAGGTGGGATAGGCTTCCCTGAAGAGATGAGTCTTAAGGGATCGCCTAAAGATATGTGGATGACACTTGGGTTAAGATTCACAAACAAGAGTTACAGGCTTTCACTGAGCATATCAACTGTGGATCATAACCACAGTCTGGCAGTGTGACTATTATCATTTTAAACTTGAATTATTGCAAACTAATTACTACTAGCTATACAATGACCATAACGTCTGATGTAATAACAGTCAGTGATTCCTATATCCTTTAAAATGTGTAATACATATATACTACAGTTGCGCTGATACTGTTTTCTGGGTATAAAGCACGAGTACTGATTTTTTTTCTTCGGTCCTCGCATTACCGAATACCGATACCTGAAGTTCCATTAAGGAAGCCGGATGGTGTGTAATGACTCTCCACCAGGCTTCCTGATTAGCCGGAAAGCCGTCTCCATGCCCCGCATCACCAGGTGACATGGAAACATGGAGCCGCCTTTCTGGCCAATCAGGAAACCGGGGGGCAGGTAATGACTCACCGCCCGGCTTCCTGATTGGTCAGCTTCCCGACCGAGTCATTACACACTCCCCGGCCTCCTTATTGGACGGCAAGCTGATTGGGTGACAAGGGAGCATGGAGCCAGCTTCCTGGCCAATGAGGAAGCCGGGCGGCATGTCATGACTCCCTGCTGAGCTTCCTGATACTGCTAGTTCCGGTATTGGGAGCATTTGGGCGAGTACTCGCCCAAATACTTGGTATCAGCAAATAGGCATATTGGCATCTATTCTAACCATTAGAAGCTGCCTGTAGTCTCCTATGTATAATCCTGCTTCAAACAAACAGCTAAAAAGGTAAGGTTTCTTTTTTAATTTTTGGCCATTCATAAATGTGACTTCAAAAGTAAAAATATAGAAATACGAGTCTGGACAAAAATTACTTTTTAGCATGGCCTTACACCTTGCCCTAATAATTTACTTTGAATTCCATTTTAAATACAGACACTGCATTTAGCCAAAGGGATACTTCAATTATTGTGTGTCCAATATTGCTAACTGTCGGGACTTCCACTAGGTACATTGAGGGGAATTTACAAAGACTGGAGCAGATAGAAACTGGAGGAGCTGTGCAGGGCAACCAGTCAGCTTCCATCTTTCGTTTTTAAAGCTTAACTGAACAAGCTGAAGAGAGAAGCTGATTGGCTGCGATGCACAGCTACTCAAGATTCTGTCTGCTTCAGTCTTAGTAAATTACCCCAATGCATCTTTTACATATGTTTACATAATCTCTTTTAGTTGCTAGGATGTAAGGTACATCTACAGTTAACAGCTCCTTAGCAGAAGTACCACTCAACACCTTCTCTTACCACTGTACCAATGCCCACCTCTGCTCTACTGCCATTGTAGTAATGCACACTCAGGGCAGCGTTCAGAAATTTCGGGGCCCCTTACACGGCTTTAGAACGCCCCCCCCTCATATACCGCAGTGCCGTACAGAGAACACTGAGCCAATCACGTCACTCAAGCTTGGAGCGATGGAAGCAAAAAAAAAAAGTGTGTTGTGCAATACAGTGAAATGTAAAATTATACAGCAATCAATGCAGAATGGCACTGGCTATAGAGGACTACAAATCCCAGCAATACAATATACATACAGTGTACAATGTATTGCTGAGATTTGTGGTCCTCTATAGCTGATGGTACATATATAGCACAATATACCATCAGCTATAGAGGAATACAACAAATCCCAGCAATACATTTATACAGCATGTGGGGGGCGGGGGGGGGTGAGGGGGGAGTGCAGGTAGATTTACCTGCACACTCTTCAAGCAACTTCCTTTCTTTCCCCCTGGGATCTTGGGACTGTCGGCAGCTGCAGGTACCCCACGCTGCAGTCTCCCTGCAACGACGTGATCATCTTGGCAGGCAGCGGCGGGAGAGAGCTCAGAGCTGGGAGAGACGGGGAGGAGGTGCGGCATGAAGCGTGCAATGCATGTGGAGCTGCAAACAGGGGCAACTAATCGATGATGAAAAACTTTGACAACATTTTCCATAATCGATTTTAATCAACTTAGTCGATTAGTTGTTGCAGCCCCGGTCCCATCAGTCCCTGTACATAGGAGCTTACACTCTAATGTCCCCTCACAATCACATTACCTGCTGGTCGGAGGGCTTCATCACACGCTGGACTCAAGGCTTCGTGACCCACTGGACACAGGGCTTCGTGACGTGCTGGACAGTAGACATGTGCACCGGCAAAAAAAATGTTTAGTTTCATCTTGTTTTGATTGGGATTTTGCAATATTTCGTTTTTTGGGATTTGCTGCAATGAAAATTCGTCCACAAACGAAAATGCGTACAGACGACCACTAATAAATTTCGTCCAGAAAACTAATTTTTCCGAAACCAATCGCACATGTCTACTGGACGCAGGGCTTAGGGTTAGTTCACACCATAAGCATTTCATTCCAGTCCTACTCTGGCCAGAACACACTGCCCGCATTGCGGCCGGCTCACTTTTTTGGCGGGCTGGAGGGGGCGTTTCGGGCCATTGAAGTGAATGGCGCCGTAGCCACGCCCTCCAGCTGCAATGTGATCGCCCGCACGGGATCGCAAGGCACATTGTACCTGCAGGGACACAAAAGCAAACCTCCAAACTTTCTGATAAGAGCAGGTTACCGTATAGTACAAGGTACACACAAACAGCTGACACACGCCCTGACACACCCTCAGTGATGCTACAAACAATTAACACACAAAAATTAATTGACTTAACTCACAAACCCACCAGTGGAAAAGTGCTTCTTTTCCACTACTTATTTTCCTTTATACCAGGCCTTTTAAAATAACATCTAAGGTGGGCTCTGCAAGGTCTGTGGTGGGCTCTGTGGGATCTCAGGCTGCTACGCCCACCTGAGACCCTGCAGAGCCCACCATAGATCCCCACTCAGATCCTGCAAATCCCCCCTGAGATCCGGTTGATGATTTTTCAGATCCTGCACAGCTCCCCTGAGACCCTGCAGTCTCAGGGGGCTGTGCAGGATCTGTGGTGGGCTCTGCCCACCATAGACCTCGCAGAGCTCACCACAGATCCTGCAAAGCCCCCTTGAGACCCAGCAAAGCCTGCCACAGATCCTGCAGAGACCCTTTCAGGATCTCAGGGGGGCTTGCAGGATCTGTGGTGGGCTTTGCAGACTGCAGAGCCCCCTCAGATCCTGCAGAGCCCATCAAAGGGTATTGCACAGCACACCTGAGACTCTTTGGTGGGCTGTGCAGAATCTATGCTGGGCTCTGCCAGCACAGTCCTCTTACTTTGCACAGCCTGACCTCTTTGGAACGCGGCCTCCTTGTCCTTGGCGCCCGACATGGCCTCCTGGTCATCTTCGCCGCCCGACTGGAGCTTCGGCGACGCCTCCCGCCTCCTCCGTCAGTGTCTCTGCCTCTTCCGTGTCTCCGCCTCTTCCGTCTCGGGGGCACTCGACAAATTTTTTTCTCTCTTGGGGGCCGCTTGCCACATTTCATACTTTAAAATAAAGTGTAACTGTATCCAGTTTACGTACTACAGACACCAATATACACTCACAATAAGGTCCTATTCATATCTGTAGGTTTAGGTGCGATTAGGGATTCCTGCATCAGAAACTTGCGTTTTACTGCAGCAGAAATCCCTAATCTGGTGTTTACAAGTGACAGCTGCCACCTATT
>NW_017308880.1:20814-24115 GCF_000935625.1 Nanorana parkeri | reverse complement strand
ATATAAAAAAAATAAAAAAGTAAACGACAAGATAAATAAAAAAAAGTAAAAAAATGTAAAAAGTGCTAATAGAAGGGGGGAAAAACAATAAAAAAAATTAAACTAACCCTGCCGCCCCTGCCATTCTCCATTGATTGGGGTTGGCGGGGAGGGGGGCGCATTGTGGAATCTGGCCTTGGGGCGGCAGGGAGAGTAAATCCCTGACCATAAACATACCTTGTTCTTGCAGTCTTCTCTTCCTTAGCAGCGGGGGGAGGGGTAGCGATTTGCATATGAATGAGCCGCAAAATTTACATATGAATGGGTCGCGGCTTATTGATATGCAAATTGTCACGGCCCATTCATATGTTAATATCTCGGCCGGTACCGGGACAGTGCAGGCTGCAGGAACAGCACCAGCAAGCTCCAGAAAGAGCACAGAGTAGAGAGAGCTGGGGGAGGAGGTGTTTCTCTGGCCTCCCCCACCAGCGCCCTCTAGTGTCTACTGTGTGGTAGTGCCGGCTCTGCTCGCTACCACACAGTAGACACTGCTCTGCACATCGGCATAGCGGATTGATTGTGTTCGGCCCGGCCCGGCCCACCGGTCAAGTGCCCGGTTTACCCTATGGCCAGTGGTGTATTTTGGTTTTGTGCTGCCCTAGGCAAGACTAAACTTGGGCACCCCCCACCATCTAAATTATCCTTTTTGATCAATAATTTTTTTTAATAACTTCTATTATTTTTTTTTTTGCTTTTCTTTAATCCAAAAATAACATTGATTAAAAACATTATAGTTCATAGTTGGCCCTTTGTAACATTTTTATTGGATCGTTGGATCAATGGTGCTTATACATTGGTCCAGCCGTCCATACTAGCTCAATGCCTCTGTAACCAACCTCAGCACAGTCTGTTATATAACAATGTACCCCCTCTCCAAACCCACACATTCTCCTGCACACCCCTCTTATCACTCCTCCTCCTCCTATTGCACACTTATCTCTGCCCCCCAAAATAATTTTGTGTATGACACTTTACGCCAATAAACCTTAAGCTGTGAGCACTAAAATTAGTGAAATACTAAGTCAAAATTAAATACAATGGTGCTAGGTTGAATAACAACTACTAATCATGTGAACACGCAATGTAATAAATAGGTCCCAATCTCTCCAACAGCATTCAGTGAATTAATGTGAACGTAAGCTTCAGTGCCAAGTGCACAATCATTGTAACAATATTTAATAGGTGGTTCCCACCATTCCTTTACACTTGCAGTGAAACATGCTCCAAAAAGATGCCTCCACCGGCCTATAGAGTGATGCTCACCTGGCATGTAGACCCTATAACAAGGTCATACAGCGCATATCCCTTTGTGGTAGGCGGGAATGCTCCTCCAATGGCTTCCTCCTATAATGCTCCTCCAATGGCTTCCTTTTTTAGAAATGCATCCCCACACCAGATCAATGGCAACTTGAAAAGTTCATCAATCACTCCAACTCCAATGCTCATATACAAAACAAATGAGCAGCCCATAGTGTACACTGATACAACACTAAATCACCTTTATTTAAAATCTTACTCACATAAGTCAGTTAAAATCCACATCAAACAAGCAGCTGCAGGAGAAGCCCTCAGCGTCTCTGCCTGTCGGTGACCGTGAAGCTTCAAACAGATAAGATTACATTCAGTGTGGCACCATTGTATTTGACCTCTGCCCTCTTACCTGGCTGACGGGTGTGTGATGTATTGCGTGTGCCCGGCTGTTAATATTACAATTCTCCAAGCCGTGAGGCAGCCCGGTGGGCGGTCCCCTAGGGAGATGGAGGAAGCATTCCGTTCGGGCTGAGGCACCAGAGGGGAAGGGGGAGGGTGTGCAACATACAGAGGAGGCAAGACAGGAAGATCGGGACAAGAAGGTAATGTCCCGTGCTGACAGTGGACTACACATGTCTCAGGGTCTGATGAGGAAGCTGCATTCATTCACTGTGAACGGCTGCGGCTTCCTCATCAGACCGTGAGACATGAACGGAGCGTCTTGCGGAGACATCTGAGCAGATAAGCACACAAACATTGATCGCACCTTTACCTGCTCACTGTCCCCTCTGCTCACCCTCTGCCTGGGGGCCGCCCCCATGGAAAATGCCGCCCAAGGCAAATGCCTAGTTTGCCTCGTGATAGATACGCCCCTGCCTATGGCCAGTCCGGCCCTGATATATAATACTTTGTTTATTGAGTTAAATACATCTGACCAAAAAGGGGGACAACTGAGGGGGAGAGGAGGCTGAGCTCTCCTCCCTGCACCGCCCCGCCCAGCCTCCTGTGACAGCTGTCAGGATGGAGAGCAAGGTACAAACACTCAGTGATCGATGAGTGTTTGTAAATAATTGAGGACATGGTATGGTTACTATAGCCTCAATTATGAATGAATGGGAAGTGATCTACATCACCTCCTGTTATTCATGATTGTGGCTATGGTAAACGCATTCTGTGCTCATGTTATGAATGCACAGGAACACTCTATATAGAGGATTCCTGTTCATTTATAACAGGGGCTGCAGAAAAAGAGATTGAGGACTCTGTGTCCTCAATCTCTTTTTCCATTTTAAAAGGGAACTATCAGGGGTCTGTCTAGACCCCCAATATTTCCCCGAAGCCCATAAAAGTAGAGTAAAAAATAAAAATATTAAAAAAATGAATAAATAATTAAAAATAAATATAAAAAAAATAAAAAGTTTATAAATATAAATAAAAAATGTGAAAAAATTAAAATAAATTTTTTTTCGGTTTCGGTTTTGGCCTGACAATTTTTTTTAATTTAAGTTTCGTTTCGGTTTTGAAATTTCCATTCCGGTGCACCTCTAATTACAATGGCTGCTGAGGTCCTAATACTGTACACTGCTCTCATAAGTGAATGAAAATGAAAACTGCTGCACTTTTGCCTTTATCAGTTTTCCTACATATTTTGAAACGGCATTTTGAAAATACTTAGCTCATAGTCATCTAACCTCATTTAGTAAATTGTCATTATGTGATTGTGGCTTAACTGCTCGTTTTTGTTTAGGGTGTAAAATATGCAGTGTGGCAGGGCATGTTATCCTGCTAAAAGAGGACACTGCTATCATGTACAGCATTTCCATAAAGGGGTTTACTTGGTCAGCAACAATGTTTAGGTAGATGGTACATGTCAAAGTACCAGCCACATGAATGGCAGGACCCAATGTAGGTCCTTTTGGCAATGAACAGGGGTCAGCATGGGCATCCTGACTGGTCTGCGGCTACGAAGCTCCATACGCAACACTCTGATCCACTTTGTGTTCAGACATAT
>NW_017308880.1:0-20794 GCF_000935625.1 Nanorana parkeri | reverse complement strand
CACAGGATGGAATATACCTGGTGTCGTGGCTTTTTTGACAGATATAACCTAAATGGTTAGAAGGTGCAGATGGGCTAGGTGAGTAGCAACTCATGGTGCTGCCCTGCTCATTACCTTTATAGGTAAGCTTATAGATCTTCCGGGGTTTTTCCGATTGTGGTGGCGTGCGTTATGCTTTGTAGCGCAGGTACATGTCTCTGCTGGCATCTGCCTCCTCCTCCTTTGGTCTGCGTTCCAGCATGGAGCACGGGGCCCTTCCTCTTCCTGCCCCTGTAGCCGAGGTTGATTGGCCATTGGTGAGGGGTGGAGTCATCTGCAGTGCATTCTGGCATGGAGCACACAACGCTTCCTGCCACACTTCCTGTATCTACCCAGTGTGGAGCGCAGGGCATCCCGCTTCCGCCGGGCTGACTTACATCGGTGGTGCTGTGAAGCCTTGCTCTCCAGTGACTCAAAAGAAGGAGAAGAAAGCAGCAGTCCTTTTATCAAAATAAATGCAATGAGAAGTTCTGAGAAGCCATGGCATATAGGCCCAGAAGAGAATTCTTCTGGATTACATGCTGAGGAGCCCAATCATCTTTCATTAGAGGATCGAGATTAAAGCCGTCCAAAAAGTCAGAAAAAGTATTCTGAAATTTGGTTTGCCCAGTCGCCTGCAGTGATGGTGAGGCGACTGGGCGAATATGGGCGGATACCATTCATGACACTTGGGTTGTGCAAATAATTCAGAGAGGTTACAGAATAGAGTTCACTTCAAAGCCTCAAGATTATTTATTGAAGACTCACATTCCAGTGTCTCTAAAGAAGAGTTTGTCTCAAATCGTATATTCCAAAATTGCTTCAGGTCTTGAGCCATTGAGCCTGTCCGGTGGCAAAGTGTATTCTCCTCTGTTTTTGGTTCGCAAATCGTCAGGCAAGTTCAGACCGGTCCTCAATCTGAAAAGACTAAACAGACTAAACAGGTTGATAAAGGTGGAGAGTTTCCACATGGAGTCAGTGGAGACGATAAATGAGCTAGTACGACCAGAGGATTGGATGCTTTCGTTTTGGTTTAGTGTGTAAAATATGCAGTGTTATCCTGCTAAAAGAGGTCACTGCTATCATGTACAGCATTTCCATGAAGGAGTGTACTTGGTCAGCAACAATGTTTAGGTAGATGGTACTAAACATTGGTGCACCTTACTTTCAAATCCCGATTGCGGACACTCACCAGGTCTTTTTAAGGTTTTCGCTGGCATCAAAGATTTTTCTTCCAGGAGAGAAGATCTGTCGGATCATTCGGTTGGGCAACCTAATGATGAGATCATAAACTTGCACGCTTGGACTTGCCTCAGTTTTCTGGGAATCATTTCTTCTTTGATTCAGTGGGACAAGAGATCATTAACCCAGTCAATCTTCCTGCTGTGGGTGGTCAGGAACAGTTTGAGATGGTGACACAATCCACAGAATTTATCCAAGGGCAAGGATCTCTTCCCTCGAGACTGGATCACAATTACATCCAATACCGGCCTCAAGGGATGGGGAGCCCATTGCTTGGGTCACAAGGTTCAGACTGAATGGTTGACTCGGATGCCAGGTCACTCGAATGCATTTGAAATGGAAGGTGGCAATCGAAGCACTGAAGACCTTTCATCATATGGTGATGGGTCGTCGCGTGAAGCTCCGCTTGGACAACTAGACGGCAGTATCTCATGTTGTCAAGTAGGGTGGAACGAAAAGCCTCTCCCTTCTGAAGAATGCGTCAGTCCTGTTTCCTTGGGCAGAACAACACCTGCAGGTTCTAACAGGGAGTTTTTAGATCCACCTGAGTTTCGGAGCTGCAAGCATTTTCTTGTAAAGAAACTTACTGTCATGTGTTCCAAGAGCGGATGGTGTTGTGGCCTGTTCCATCTTTCTTGCTGACGGTTTCTTCTATATTTCATTTTAACTGGGAATCTGTTCTCCTGATCCTTCAAGATTAAAATCTTTCCTTAGAAGAGGCATATCTTAAAAGGTTGGATATGGTGGACATTCTGTCAACATACTTAACAAGAACAGAGATTTTTTGTTCTACGTACATATTATTTATTCTCCCTAGGGGTCCCAGAAAAGGAGTGGCCACTTCAACGAGAATCTTATTTACCTGGTAAGAGCCATCCAGCTTTTCTACAAAGCAGCGTGTCTTTCCCAGGAAATAAGGGCTCGCTATAGAAAGATCACTGGCTACATCTTGGGCAGCCTATGCAAAGGTCCAGGCGGAGGTTGTCTGCAGGGCAGTGAGTTGGAGCTCTCCCAACACCTTTATCAAGCAATACAAAGTTGATGTATCTGTTTCTTATGCTAAGGCCTTTGAGGCATCTATTCCCTCTTCCACAGCCTCTAAAGCTAATTAAACTTCTTTTTGGCAGTATTCCCTCCCATGTTTTATTTTCTAGTTACATCCCATTGGCATGTTGACATGGGGTGAGCCAGGAATACGGAAAATTGTTATCAGATACTTACCGTCATTTTCGTTTACTGGCTCTCCCTCGTGTCAGCATAACTACCCTCCCAATACTTCACTCGGCATGTCAGGGAACGCATAGGGAGTAAAAGGGGGTAGTTTTCTGGTCTAGTTAAGGGTGGTCTTAGGTGGAGCCGAGGGCGGAGTTAACCCATTGTAAAGAAAACCACACAAAACAATATTTCAAAAAGATTAAAGAGGAAATAGAAATGTCTTAAAATTGTTTTGTTCAATTAGGACTGTAGAACAAATAACTCAAAATGCTATGAAACTTAATCAATACCAGCTAAAGAAACTTAACTGGCCTAATATGGAAGAGTGATGTTTCTTCTCTCAGGGAATTGTAAGCAATGGTTGGCAGAAGGTCAGTTCAAGCCTGGTTCACAGAAAACTTAGAACATGCTTTACATTTACACAACAGCACAGTAATCCTACAGTCCTTCTATTATTTCAAGAGATTAATGTTGTCACAGAACCGTTAAAGATCAAATGTAACATCAGGACAAAAGAAGGTTCCACATGAGCCAAAAAATACAGCTTAATCCTAACATAATTTTGAGCCATTCTGCACACTTAACTTACAATATAGTGTATATCATATGTTGGGAACACCTATAAACCATATTCATTTATTATGTGTAGCTGATGCAAGGAATAAGAACACATATTTCAATTAAATCAGTACTCCCACGATTTTGATATGGTGGATGAAAGATAACTCCCTTTAAATCTACTCTGTGAATTTATTTGTCAAGCTAACAGTTTGTTTAGACATACTGATAAATCTGTCTTGTAGTGTGAGAGATTGCTCCTTTTGCGATACAATGACAGGACTTGATAAACCAGGGTTAGATTTTTTATATATTTAGATGGAGGTGCAGCTATTTTTAACGTGTGTGTGTGTGTGTGTAATGTAATGCTTGGAAGGATAAAATGATTGTGAATGTTTTAAAGACAGTTCATACGCTTAATGAGAGAGCTATGTCTCTGTTTCTGGCTCACAGCATTTAGATCTTTCACCAGTTTCAAAACAGTTAGGATCAGATATCTGCCTGTGTTTGTGTTTGTTGGAAGTTATTATGTACTGGAGCATGCATTTCTTTCCAACATGCTTGACAATTACTGTGGCCAATGCTAAAGAATTGTTTGCATATATTTACTGATTATCACTTGCCTTCAAACTCTTGCACAACCTAACGTTTTTAGGCTATGCCTGAAGTGGTTACCTCGCAGTAAAAATCATGTAGTATTTGACATGGAGGATACATTGCTTTTTTCTGCATTACACTGCTGGTCTCTGTACTCGGCATTAAACCACTGTCCTCTGCACTCTGCATTGTTACTGATCTCTGTTCTCTGTGCCACACCACTGACCTGGCGGAGTTAAGGCCGGGGCACGGTAGGGGTTAGGTGGGGTGACTGGTGGCAAGTAACTTTTAAGGCCTGGCTAGTAGCTCAGGACTTGAAATTTTGAGCACAGGTCTAGGGGAGGTAGCAGAGTTTCTAAAATCTTCTGCTAGCTATTCTTATCTGCACTGTCCAACCCCACTTAATAAAATTATTCTGGTCAGTGTCCTGGCTTTTACAGCATTGAATTTCTTCATGGATGAATTAATTTCCCCATCTCTGCCGAGTTCTGAAACTAATAGCAGAAAGCCTTAGTCTCAGCGGTAGCAATGTTTTTGTTTTCTGGCTTTACTCTACCACCACTGATACCACCACTGATACCAACTATTATTCTCTAGCTGGCCACCAGTGTAAGGGGGCACTTCTCCACAGATCCCAAATGTTTAAGAGCACTCAACTGGAAACCAAAGTAATCAAAGCGCCTTACTGACCACCACTTTAAGAGGTATACCCAAGCTTGCATAATAGATTGTTGGCTACCGGTGGTAAAGGGACCTGTTGTTAGACGTGAAAATGCACGGTACTGCAGAGACTTCCTTGGAAAAAGGAAGAGCCAAGTGTGTTTGTGTATATATGCTCATGAGAGAAAATGGCAATATTTTAATGTGGGGTCCTATAATTTGTGTAATTCCACTATACCAGTCATATTTAAACTTAGCCCAAATATAAAAAAAATAAAAAGTTTATAACAAAATTAAAATAAATTATTTAAATTATTTTTAATAAAAACATTTTCGGTTTCGGCATGACAATTTTTTTTTTTCAATTTCGTTTCGGTTTTGAAATTTCCATTTTGGTGCACCTCTAATCTCTGGAGATGGACTTGTAACCTTGAGATTGTCCATGCTTTTCCACAAAGACTTAGAATGCAATTATTTCTTGCAATTTGAAGATGGTGCCAATAATTTTGTCCAGTTCATTTTTGGAGCTTTGTGTGGAATGTGTCAGAGTTGGCTTTTTTTTCTCCACTTTTCTGTGTCATACCAATACGACACAAAAGAAATACACATGAGTAGGATTCCTTAAAAATTAGGAATAATGATCTTGTTATAACCTGGCTTAATTCCTTAAGTACCTTGGGGTGAAGGTTATCTGGTCCAACTGCTTTATTTGCATTGAGCATTTAAGTCTATGTTCTATTCCACTTTCCGTCAACCATTGTGGTATATTGTGCTCATCTATTTTCCCCACTATGGCGATACAATCCTTGGTTAGCAATGGCATGGTCTAAATATTCAGTTAATTTCATTATTTAATGTCTTTCTTTTTATATTATAAAATGTATAATATCAAAAGACATTTTTAGAAAGTTTTTTTTATAATATAAAGCCAGGTATGCAGAATTGGATATAGCTGTGCCACACTATACAGTGCTCTTGTCTGGAGTCTGGACATGTGCTCATCTATTTTCCCCACTATGGGGATACAAGCCTAAGTTAGCAATAGCAAGATCTACATAATTATTTCATTAGTTAATGTCTTTTTAAAAAAATATTATATGAAGTTAAACAGCATTTTTGTGCCATCATGTGCCCAGCCCCCATGTGGTCCTGCAGTACTAACATGCTGTGTCATCTTCTCCGTCTGCTTCAGCCACTCCATGTCACAGCCTAGTCATCTGCTCCATGCTGGCCTGAGGACTTGGAGGCGGTGTTTACTTTCGGCCGTTCGCCCGTGCAGGAGTTCGCGGCCATCTTGTTTGTCCAGAACACTCAGCTAACCATAAAATAAAATCCCCTGTGTACTCATTGTTCTGCTGATCTGCGGCATGTATTATCCTGAAAACAATGATGTCCTGATTTGTCTTAATTTGTTTTAAGTGTGTATATTTGTCTTAATTTGCTTTTGATTACTGTATTTCAATATTAATATGAAGTCAATACAGAGTTTATGTTATGGTATGGTATAGTATGGGGTATGGAATTAGTTAGACCTATTTTTTTAAAGTGTCCAGTTCAATTTATGGCTGATAGGTCTCACATTTTGATTTATGTTGTGGGAGACGTTAAAAATTACTTAGATGGTAATTAATTTTGACTATTGGTACTGTCAAACTCTACACCAATGCTCTCTGGGAATTAAACCCCTTCTGTCTTTTTACAGAATCCAGTGCTATCTTCTCTCGACATACTGAATTTCTCACTGTGAACAGACACTCAGCACACTATTGGGTTGTTTGGGATACAATGAAAGCATTTTTCACATGACACATGACATATATGCACAAAATACATTTTGTGTACTAAAACTGCAGCTAAACAATGAAAAGTAGATACTATGAAAGCTGTGGAACTAGCATACATTACTTATCCAAATCCAGAAATACAAAGATCATAGACAAATGCCCAAAAATTATATAGAACCATCTCTCTGACCAAGGCAAACACTTACCATATATTGCCACTATCCTGCATAGATTTAAACAAAATTTTGAAAATCTTTATGATGCTAATGTTACTTATGATCATAACTACTTGCTCAACTCCTGCACCGCACCTCTCTCCCACAGTTAGCGGAGGCTGATAGGGCTATGTTGACTGCACCAAATTACTCTTGAAGAGATACAAAACAGAACTGATTAGATTACTCTAATAATAAAGCGTAAGGGAACAATGACCTCCCTAAGCAAATATATAGAAAATATGGGGAAATATTTCTCCTAAAAAAGTACTTACAATGGTATTGAAACAGAGGTATTAATGCAGAGGGAGTGCCGTCCATTTCCATAAATAGGGCCATTACAATGGTTTTACTAAAACTGGGTAAAGATCCAACCCTGTCATATGCCAAATGCATTATAGACCTCAGATTGAAAGATCCTTGCCAGAGTGCTTTCCAACCACTTGTCCAAGATTATTCATAAATTGTTCAATCAGGAATTACCCAAATAGATCAACTGTCATAAATATTTGCAAAGTATACCTAAATCTGCAAATAGAAATGCACAACCCAGGTAACAAAGCTATAGTATTTAATCATTAGATGCCACCAGGGCATTCAATAGCATGCAGTAGCAATATCTCTGGGAATTCTTGCATACTTTTGGCCTAGGTCAGGATTTTATTGTCTGGATCAAATTACTATATTCAAATACAGCAGCGCACAAATGAGTAGATAATTCCCTATCAGAACCTTTTTACCTAGAAACAGACAGGGATGTCCACTATCCCCTGTATTGTTCGCTCTTGCTATCAAACCCTTGGATCCAATTGTTCACATGAATTGTGGCATAGTGGGGCTTTTGTAGATTGAACAAACAATTGCTTTATATGCATATGATGATTTACTGGTCCTATGTGACACCTCTTCTTCATTTGAGGCCCTTATGTTTTTAATCTCTGATATTGAATTTGCACACATGCCTGTTGCAGATGTTGGCCCAGACGGGCTATGTAAGGCTGTGACATAATTGCCTCCAAATGTTGGTCTTCAAATGTTCTCTTGCATCTTGCTCTTGTACCATGTATCCTGCATCTTGATTAATCTCTTGTTACTAACCCAGCTTGCTTGACCTTTCCTCTGCTCTTCTGGATTCCTTGACCTTGGCTTGGCTCTAAATATGTTCCTGTCTACTGCTTTGTACTATGTTGCGCTCAAGTTGTTGACCTGGCCTGCTCCCAACTACATTTTTGCCTGCTATTCCTGTACCTTGTTGCCAGACAATTGCTGACTCAGTTAGCCTCAGGCTACGCTTTGTACCGGCACTCAAGCCACTCTTGTCCTTGCACACCTGTACCATCCCAATGGGTTGCAGACTAGAGCTGCAAGAGAGGCCTCCCTAATCAATTCAGACTCCTCTAAGGTATGTGGTTGTAAAACACTTACAGTGATAGAATAAATTTAGATAAAGTTATCTGGCCCCCGCAGAATCTGAACGTATTAAATAACACTCCTGCCTGGATATCACATAAAAGTTTCAAATGGCCATACATTCTTTCTTTAGAAACTTAATTTAGAAAAAAATACACAACAGAATTAAACTTGAACCCCTGCAAGACCCCAAAACCCAGGAGGACTATCTGTTTCTTATGTCAAATTACATTACATCTCAATTTAAACACATTATATAAATGACCCCTCACCAGTGAACTTCAACATATCGCAGAATGACTGAACTTCTGCAAAGACTCCTTACCTCCATGTGTCCATGAGGTACCCCAGTAACAAATCTCAGGGGTGGGCACCTTTGCTTTGTGCTGGATGCACCTACTTTACACATGCAAGATAAAATCTAGGTGATGGTAAAATCAGTTATGCATTATGAAGGGTACACTAAATTATCAGCATTATGGGATAATCACAATCATCCTGAACTCCAGAAACTGGAAGGATTTGAGTTATGGTACAAGCATGGTGTAATCTATATTCACCAACTTTCTTTCTTAAATCATTTTAAAACTTACAGGAATACCAGATACTGAGGCAAAGATTCTTCTATATCACTGACAGCTTCTGGTCTTGGACTAAGGATCAGGAGCTATGAGGACTAACTTTTGTTCACTGTACCAGGCAGTAGACATGTGCGATTCGGTTCGTTCCGAAATTAGTTTCGGACGAATTTTCGGAGATTCGGATGCATCCGAATTACAGCTAAGACGAATGCAAACGAATCCGAAATTCCCGATTTCCCGAAATTCGTTATTGGACAAATTTTGTTGCAGCAAAATTACATTAGGGGAAAAAAAAATGACAACATTTTACCTCTACAACAAATCTATGCTTAAAGTACAGAGGTTATAGAGTAGCGGTTAGAGGACAGGCTTGCCATTGCTAAGGTTCCAGGGCAAGTCAAGTAATGTTTAATGTATTGGTTTGTTTCAAAACGAAACTAAACTAAACAAATTTTTTTTTGTTTCAAAACGAAACTAAACTAAACACATTTTTTGCTGGTGCACATGTCTACCAGGCAGTCAGAGTGATCACTTATTTTAGAACCCTCCCCTGTACTGGTTTTCTTTTGGGAGAAGAAAAAGATACTTTCAAGTGTAATTGATCAAAACTGGAGCAGGCAGAATCTGGAGTAGTTGTCCATGGCAAATAATCTCATTTTCAAAGCTTAACTGAACAAACAGAAAAGAGAAACTGATTGGTTACCATAGATTTTTCTCCTTGTTAAAGGAAAAGTCTGTAAAAGAAAAACTTGTAAAAAAAAATAAAGATAAAAGTTATATCAGGACTTGAACCAGGTTAGTGTCATAGTCTTGCCAGCACCAGTGTTCATGTCAGGGCCCGTTCACATCTGAGCATAATTCCATGTGATTAACCTATGATATCGCACAACACACCTAATGTGCATTACCATGCACTAGTGTTGTCATTCATTTGATGCAGCACAATGTACGGTACCGTTAATACCTTGCATTGCGGCGCGGTGGAAGAAAATAGTGCAGGGTAACGCACACTAGGTGCATTGTGCGATAGCATCCATTAATCACATGGAACTGCGCAAAAATACTACGCTTAGATGCTCTGAACGTGTTTTGGTAGGATTCAAAAAAGGGTATACTGTATATTTAGTGTCAATGTTAGTGTCAAAGGGATGCACCAATACCGGTATCGAGTATGAGTACTGATATTTTTTTTTGGTACTCGCCGATACCAAACACTGATACCGGAAGTCCCATTAAGGAAGCCTGGCAGCGTGCAATGACTCGCTGCCCGGCTTCCTGATTGGTAGCGAAGCCGGCTCCATGCCATGAGGTGACGAGGGAGCATGAAGCCGGCTTCCCGGCCAATCAGAAAGCTGGGCGCCATGTCATTACACGCTGCCCGGCTTCCTGATTGGTAGCGAAGCCGGCTCCATGCCATGAGGTGACGAGGGAGCATGAAGCCGGCTTCCCGGCCAATCAGAAAGCTGGGCGCCATGTCATTACACGCTGCCCGGCTTCATGATATCGGAAGTATCGGGCTAGGCATCGGAGCATTCGGGCGAGTACGGGTACTCGCCCAAAAACTCAACATCGGCACTGATACCAATACTAGTATCGGTGCATCCCTAGTCAATATGTTTCGGTAGGACAAAAAAGGAAAAAATATTGCTTTTGGGTACTATTGCGAGTACAAACAACACATATTGCACACATATACAGGTGAAACTCGAATAATTAGAATATCGTGCAAAAGTAATGGCAGTAATTGCTGCAAAAGGGTCCCAAACTAAGTACTGAGTACATATGCATGCTTGTACTTTTCAGAGGTCCGATATTGTTCTATGTACAATCCTTGTTTTATTGATTGCATGTAATAATCTCATTTTCTGAGATTGTGGATTTGGGGTTCTTGGGGTTTTCATGAGCTGTAAGCCATAATCATCACAATTATGACAAATCACGGCTTAAACTATCTTGCTTTGCATATAATGAGTCTATCTCATATATTAGTTTCACCTTTTAAGTTGCATTAGTGAAATAAATGAACTTTGCACGATATTCTAATTATTCGAGTTTCACCTGTATGGTATTCTCCTGATCAGGAGTAGGAAAATGTATTTTGGTGGTGAATCATGGTACTGGCAATAAAAATACAGTTAAAGTTTACATTTTTTAAAAAATTTTTTTACTACTTTGGGCCAGTTTTCAGGAGACCAGGGAATATCCATTGGCATTTACCACTAAATGAAGGCCCACATTTAGTACAGTTTTACTAACACATAACAAAGTTGCAAAACGGGGTATACATGTTAATTTGCTTTTACCCTTGTCATTAAGGGGTTAAAAGTGTTTTTCTGTAGCATGGACTGAGCATCTTTTTATCCCAGCAGGCCAGTATGAACTCTGCATTCAGTAAAATGCTTTCTTCTCCATCAACTGTAAATTGAATATAATGAGGTTCTTTCCTAAGATTGCCATCTAGTACTGACACAATATTTTATGTAAATGTACAGAGTATTTAGAACTTGATAGATTTTATGTCATTGGATCACAGCCAAGCACTTCCACTAGCAATGTATACTGAATAATTGATCTTTAAATTGGCAGACGATACTGTGAATAGTCAGTGTAGTAGCTATTTAGATGTCTAATTACATATATCACTATATTCTGTAAGGGTAAAAAAATCATGAAAGTGTAAGTTTTAATTTCAGTAATAATAAGATATCCTTTATCTGAAAACCTAAAATATAGGGTAATACACTATAATTTTTAATCAGTACCATTAAACAGTTGTCTCATAGCCAATCAACCAAAGCTTGCTGTGGAAAAATAGGAAATGTGCATTTAAACAGGTGTTCTGTTTTTCTACCTTGTCTTAATAATTTTCCACGTAACTTCAATGTTTTAAATATGATTTATTGATGTGGTTTCAATATATCTTTATGATATATGTATAGAACATTAGTATGTTTTTATTGTATTATGCATGTGATGCATATTGTACCACTATCTTCAAAAATCCCAGAAGATCATACTTTGTATATCTTTCTTTGCATGGAACCAAATAACTGAAGTGATTCTTCTATTTATAGACCACAACATGTCTAAATGATTAATGATGTGCCTGGGGTACCTGAAAATTAATATTATTTCGTTCTATATAGAATGCTATGTGGAATTAGTTTTTTAAGTATAAGCACTGAGTATAGAAACAATAAAAATGTAAACCACAAAAAAAGGTATTAGCAAACTTAGCTCTATACAATTTTTTTTGTTAAGAAAAGGTAAGGTATTTTTTTTATCTGCATAGCTAAAGTACCAAATCAGCGATTTTTGTAAAAATGTTGATGTTTAGAAATTAGTTATGACTGTACCACAATATGGGACCGCATCAATTACACATTTACAATGTTGAATATTTTTTTTGAGATTGTATGCAAGGGCCCATTTACACTGAAGGACATAATACTGTGCATTTGGTATACACTATCACACAATGCACCTAGCGTGCAGTACTGTGTGCTAGGTGCATTGCATTGGCTTTCATTGCAATCGCACCCAAAGCACTCCCCGGTGGGTCATGTGCTTCAGTGCAGAACAATGTGCTGTACTGTAAAATGGTGCATTGTGGTGAACAAACTGGTGCATGCAACACAATGTACGCTATGCTGCAATGCATGACCACCACGAGTGTGGGGGTGCATATTACCGCACGCTAGGTGTGTTATGTGATAGCGTTTGCTAAACGCTTGGTAACATGTGCTTATTGTAACGGTTCAGTGTATATGGGCCCTAAAACTAACGCTTATTTCTTTTTAGTTTAGAATTGCATTTTGGCAGGGGTTTAAACTGTTTGGTTTTAATTGCGATCTGTGCCCCCACTGGGCAGATTCCCATGCACTACTAGTCTTGGTGAACATTGCCTTTGATAAAGAAACTAAAGGAAATAACACATTGTCTCAGGAATAGACAACGAGGGCAAATTCTTCAGTAGGTAAATTTGTTCTGGTGACAACTGTCTAGAGGGGTTATCCCTGGGACAGGAACAGAAGGCATATATCCCAGATGAAAGTAAAAAACCTATTTGGGGCTATTTGGGGCTTAACTAGGGATGCAAGGATACGGTTTTTCCGGTATCGGGTATGAGTACCAATATTATTTTTTTTGGTACTCGACGATACTGAGTACCGGTGCGTTATGGCCCAATTATCAGGAAGTTGGGCAGCGGATGAAGACCCGTCACCTGGCTTCCTGATTGCCTGTGAAGCCAGTGTTCTAGTGAAAGAACACTGGCTTCACTTGCCGAGGCAAGGGCGTGAGTCATGACGCGCTGCCTTGCTTCCTGATTAGTCAGGAAGCCAGGCTGCCTAGCAATAAGTGAAGCTGGCTTCCTAAACAATCAGGAAGCTAGGCGTCATGACCCGCCTCTGCCCCTCGTGCGGGCCCCAGACTGGCATCATGGGTGTTGTCAGGAAGCAGGGAGAGAGACTGGTGTACATCCATTTGCTGATCTCTTCCCTGCTGAATGAAGCCAGAAGCGGTGCTGAATGCATCGCTTCCAGCTCCTCAGGTGTCATTCCTCTGCTCTAGAAGCCACAGAAGAAACTTTTTAGGCACGATATGTGTTTTAATAGCTTCTCTGAGGTGGAAAGGTAACACTAGAGAGAGAGAACCTGTCAGTATTAATATTCTATCACATAGGCGGCTTGTGTGCCCCCCTCTGTGATAACAATGAGTTTAAGTAAATCAAGTTTAAAACAATAAAGTTAAATAAAATAAATTTAAAATGATTTTTTTAAATGTCAACGTCCACGCCCATGCAAATGCACACATACTAATGTAAACACGCATCACCTACCGTCATAGGCGTCTCTACAGGGGGGCAAGGGGGGGCAATTGCCCCCAAGGTTATTCCTTGCCCCCCCACGCTGATTCGCCTTTAAAACGGCAGCCGCTACAGCGGCGATCTCTCTTTCTCTCAAAGTACCGGCCCGCGGGCCAACTCTGGCCTGCGAGCCGGTACTAAGTGGCCACCAGCCAGCTGACAAGTCGGGCACGCGGTCTGTAACTTGCGGGAGCAGCTACACGGTCTCTGACGGTCTGCATCTCCGCAGAACTGCTCCTGTCAGCTCTGGCTGGAGCTCTGTCAGTTGTGAGCTCCGATATGATCGGGTGACAGCCGCTGCATGTACACGCCTGCATACCGCATGTAATTGTATGTGATATGATTACATGCAGTTACAAAAACAATCAATATCCCTGGATACATGATTGTGTATCCAGGGATAGTGACAGATTCCTAACTGCATGTAATCATTTCACATATGATTACATGCGGTGTACAGGCATTTACATGCAGCGGCTGTCACCCGATCATTAATTTGAATGGGTGATAGTTGCCGCTTGTAACATGTGCAGACATTAACACTGGTACTGTCAATGATAGCGGCCCCCATGGGACTAAAACATTTGTCCAGTTGCCCCTGACTAAATTGAGTTTGAGACCCCTGCTGTACGGGCTCCTCGGCAGTCGGCAACCACTTGTATCTTTCTCCGCCCACCCCAGCTGCTATTGGCTAAGAGGGAGAGTGCAGCACTGCCATTGGCTGCTCATGTATTTTAGCAGAGTAGGGACAGAGAAGACGCATCAAGGCTGCTTGGGGCTTCACATGGGGGAAACATCGCTGTTCACCGCCACCACCCACCACCCGGAGGGGAAGAAGAGGGCATGGCAGAGCACATGATCTAGTACATCAAAACTGTAAGTCCCTTTCTATCCTACACCGTTGTCCTCCACACTTTGAGTTACACTGCTGTCATCCGCACTCTGCGTTACATTGCTGTCATCCGCACTCTGCGTTACACTGCCGTTATCCGCACTCTGCGTTACATTGCTGTCATCCGCACTCTGCGTTACATTGCTGTCATCCGCACTCTGCGTTACATTGCTGTCATCCACACTCTGCGTTACATTGCTGTCATCCGCACTCTGCGTTACATTGCTGTCATCCGCACTCTGCGTTACATTGCTGTCATCCGCACTCTGCGTTACATTGCTGTCATCCACACTCTGCGTTACATTGCTGTCATCCGCACTCTGCGTTACATTGCTGTCATCCGCACTCTGCGTTACATTGCTGTCATCCGCACTCTGCGTTACATTGCTGTTATCTGCACTCTGCGTTACATTGCTGTCATCCGCACTCTGCGTTACATTGCTGTCATCCGCACTATGCGTTACATTGCTGTTATCCGCACTCTGTGTTACGCTGCTGTCCTCCGAACTTTGAGTTACATTGCTGCCATCCGCACTTTGCGTTACATTGCTGTCATCCGCACTTTGCGTTACATTGCTGTCATCCGCACTTTGCTTTACATTGCTGTCATCCGCACTCTGCGTTACATTGCTGTCATCCGCAATCTGTGCTATATTGCTGTCATCCGCAATCTGTGCTATATTGCTGTCCTCCACACTTTGCGTTACATTGCTGTCATCCGCAATCTGTGCTACATTGCTGTCCTCCACACTTTGCGTTACATTGCTGTCATCCGCACTTTGCGTTACAATGATGTCATCCTCACTCTGCGTTACATTGCTGTAATCCGCACTCTGCGTTACATTGCTGTCCTCCGCACTCTGCGTTACATTGCTGTCCTCCGCACTTTGCGTTACAATGATGTCATCCTCACTCTGCGTTACATTGCTGTAATCCGCACTCGTCGTTACATTGCTGTCCTCCACACTTAGCATTACATAGCTTTCATCCGCACTTTGTGTTACATTACTGAGCTCCGCACTCTGCGTTACATTACAAAAAAGGTCACAAGCACTCCAGCATGTAGAAACGTCATTGTTTATTGACTTCACAAGTATATTTATTTGTTTTGCCTGAGGAAGGGACTTTGCTGTTCCAAAATGTCGCTCTGATGATGTGACACCTGTGAAGTCATTAAATATTGACTTTTCTACATTCTGGAGTGCTTGTGACCTTTTTGAATTTTTCGGATTTATTTTGCAGAGGCATCTGTGGTCATTTCAGCACCCACCCTACAATTATGGTTTTCTATCAGGTCATAAGTGCAATGGGTGTGTATGTTTTTTGAACATTACTAACCTCCACACTCTGCGTTACATTACTGACATCCGCACTTTGCGTTACATTACTGACCTCCGCACCCTGCGATACATTATTTTATTGACCAATGCACTCTGCGTTATAACTGACCTCTGTCCCGATACTAAAAACCGATAACAGCACTTAAATTTTTCAAATTGACTTAGGTGTCTTAGGTCCGGCACTTGCTGGGGCAGCCTTCTGGGGAGCCATGCAATGCCTGCTTACAGCGCTTCTGCCAACCGCACATCTCCCCTTACTAAGACCCTCCCCACCCCTCCTGACAAGCTGTGCCCAAGACATTATGCCAGAACCCCAGAGTAGAGCAGCAGCACAGAGTATGTGGCAAATGTATATACTATTATTCTGCATTGCTCTATGTTTTGCTGGGATTTGTAGTCCTCTATCGCTGTGTAACATAGGTGATTATTTATACAGCCCTGGTGTTTGCTGAAATTGCTTTAAACTATAAAGAAAAGCTTTTGAGAGTATTCCTCTCGTCCTCAAGTCCAAAGCAATACCTGAGGAAGAAAGAAAGGCTCTTGAAAGCTTGTCTTCTAAGTATTAGGTTAGTACAATAAAAAGGTATCACCGCATACCGCATTACTCTCGTATTTTGTAATCTTATTTATATATACTTCTCTAGTTTTTTTCAGTGGTATGATTTAGTGGTGAAAATGATTAGTGCCTCCCCCCCCCGTTTTGACTGTGGTATCTTATGTGCCCCCCTATATATTGTTCCTAGAGTCGCCACTGCCTACTGTACATACAAAAACAATGATTGCTATACAGTACACATGTTAGGTATCACTGTATGTACCAGAGTGAATATTCATGGTTAACTCTAAACTGATGACCTGTACAGGCTTTCAAAGCATCACCTATGGACAATTTGGGATACCATTTCTTGTGCACACGCAACTTTTAAGCTTGGGATGTTGGGTATCTATTTACTTGGCACAATCTCGTCTTTTATATTTTACAAAAAAAATTGTATTTTATTGTGTTTTTGTGTACTAAAACTAAGTTAAATGTAATTTTTACTGAAATGTGAGGTTTGCTAAAGAGTTGTGCTGTAAGGGAAATTCAGCAAGCAGTCATACAGCAGGAACTGTGAGAGCCACTGCACATTCACGTGTAAGATGTTTTTGTGCTAATATTGCTCATAATCATGTGCACGGACAAAGATATGCACGTTCACATGCAACACTGCACACACAGATTGGCATGCATATGCTCACAGCTAAATTGTGGTGCCAAAAGACCTATTTAAGCCCACATCCTGCATATACCCAGTCTTGATTCCTGATTGCTCCTATATCTGATCTGGCTCGATCCTCTGACTCTGCTGCTCTCCGCCTGCCCCTAACCTCGGCCTGTTTCATTACTCTGCCTCTTCTCTGCTGATTTGGTACTGCTTACCCTGCATGTCTTAATGTCGGGTTGTCCTGACCCAGCTTCTGCCTACCGATTTTGCACGGCTTGCTCCGCTCATCCACTCAGCTGGTATCCTGCAAGCTTCTGGCTGACTACCTGCCTGGTGTTCCACTCTGGTGTCTTCAGCATCTCTACCCAGTGGCACCCATGCCTCATGCAGTCCGTCCACCCCTGTCCCACTCTCAGGGGTGCTCAGACCAGTGCTGCATGGGAAGGTCCTTCTCGTCATCTCAGACTCACATCAGGGTGCATGTCATGCGCTCATATCATACGACGTAAAAAAATTGCATCTGCTGCCATTTTATTCTACAGAGTCTGTGCTTTCAGGAAATATATAGCTCTTGGGGAAGGGGGTAAGTAATTTTCAAGCCTAAATATTATAAGATGTGTGCAAGAAAATGCTCTGGCAGTGAAAGGGTTAAACGTCAAACACAGGATAAGCTGTAATAGCTTAACCACTTGCTGACCGGGGTGTTTATACCCCCTTCCTGTTCTGGCCATTTTTCAGTATTTAGCGCTGCAGTACTTTGACTGACATGTATTCCGTCATGCAACGCTGTACTGAAAATAATTTTATACCATTTTTTTGGGATAGATAGAGCCATTTTTTTGGGATAGATAGAGCTTTCTTTTGGTGGTATTTAATCACCACTATGGTTTGTTTTTTTTACTATATAATGAAAAAAGCACCAAAAATTTTGAAAAAAAACCTGTTCTCCCTATGTTATGTTATAAAACATTTATTATTACCCAACTTTTTGGTAAAATATAAAAGACGGGGTCACGTCGGGTAAATAGACACCAAACATGTCAAGCTTTAAAATTGCGCGCACCCGCTAAATCGCAAAAAACAACCATACCCAAACTTGACCTTAGCCGGTCATCAGATCAGTGTTATCAGTGATTGATGGCCCCAGAATTATTGCTCTCACTCCGACGTTCGCAGCGATATGTAACATGTGCGGCACAATGGATGTAATCGTTGTTTTCGCACGTAGGCGGACTCGACGCATGTTTGCGTGTGCATGTAGGGGCGGGGGACTATAATTTTTTTAATTGCTTTGATATGTGACTTTTAATTTTATAATTTTTTTGTAACTTTAATTTTTTTAAACCTTTTTTTTTTCACTTAACATTATTGCTATCACATAGGGAGCAAACAAGCTCCCTATGTGATAGCCAATTTGCAGTGACAGGTCCTCTTTATGGAGATATCAGGGGTCTTTAAGACCCCTAATGTCACCTAGGGAGCCCCAGAGAAGCTGATGAAGCAGAGACCTGCTTCACCAGCTTTTCTCTGGTTTCTGTACCTGAGAGTGACAGAGGAATGCGGAAGTGATGTAATACACATCACTTCCTGCATTCCCAAGAGGAGGAGGAGATCAAACGGAGATCGTGTACTGATCTCTGTTTAATCTCTGGCCGCAGACCTGCTGTGCTGGTCCTGGGCTCACACCGGGAACAGCAGAGCTCGGGATCGCCAGCAGCGGCTGCAACGGAGGGGGGGCGCACACCCGCACGCTTATTACAAGCGATCGGGCGACTCTACAGACACCTGAATGCTTGTATGTAAACAGAAATCACTGGCTGTTTACATTCAAAGCTGATTTCCAGTTCGTGCGTGCCGCCTAGCGGCTGGCGCGAGCGCGGTGGGTAGGAATGTTTAAAAACGCCCACCTGCATTCAAGAAGCCACTGTCCGGCAGTTAAATTACAACGGCCGGACAGCAGGTGGTTAAACATAGTTACTGTTAATGATACATTAAAACTACTAAAAAAGTTTGCTAAAAAAAAAAAAAAACTGTTATCATGCATTAGCAAAAATTCAATTTACAGAGAATCGAGCTGTCAGCAGCTTCTAAAAAAACAGGATTTCCAGAGTCGGAACCTTCTCCTTTCTGCTATAAAGGACAAGCATTTTAGAATGCACGGAAATGTGCCTTACCCTCCGTGATGCTCCCAGCTAGTTGGTGCCAACTTCTAGCTCTCTACCAATAGGTATCAAACAGGGGGCAGTTCATCATCATGCTCACTACTTCTACTGTCCAAAAAAAGAGAAAAGTGGAGAAAAAGGAGAAAATAAACTGTACATGGAAATGGACTCTAAGTGCCTGTCTCATAATGCTATCTTCTTTCTGAAATCCTCTGAGTGAGAGGAGTGAATACGTTTCTCAAATCAGCTGAAGTGGGACAAGTTTAAGGGCCAATTCACACCATATTCACCTCCTGACGAAGTCACGCAAAGACGTAATGTACGTAGGGCTGAGCATTTGACGTCACTCTTCTCAGCTGAGCAGGACGGATAGGAGTCCCTTTGCACCCATAGATTTGTACTGTGATGTCCATTGGATATTTGTTTTATGCCTATTGTCACCTGTGATATTGTGAGTACCTGCTTTTATTTAATAAATTGCATTTGTTTGGACGATACACACTTTGTCCTCTTTATATTTTATTTCCCTTTGAAATGATGATGTTATTTGCGCGCTGAGGAGGTCACCTGGTCTTCAGTCATACGGGCTTCCTTCCCCTATTTAGAAGGGAAACGCGCCTTTAGACCTTGTTCTGTGGGTCTATCTCCCCAAGTGAGCACTGTTCCAATTTTGCATTCACTGGGTGGAGGTGAAGGTCTGTTAGGATTCTGTGGAAACTGTTTACTTGGAAGTTTAGATCTATCCTGTGGTGGATTATCCCCTGCATTTATTTCCACGATTGCTGCACATTGGACTTCGTGTTTTTTACTTTGTTCACATATTTTCATGTTTTGATATGCTCTTCTGTATATATTTTAAAAGCATTACTCATATATTTCATTGTTCATCACATATTTCACTGAATTGTACTAGTGTATGTCCTCTCTTGAATTGGGGCTGCACTGCAAACAATGGCCAGCGCAGCCCCATTTCAGGACAAGGCAATTTGCCTTGTCGGGAACAGTCTTGTTCACACCACCGCTTTGCAATAGGAACACAGAGGTGTGCGCTGAAAAAAGTATGGCATGCTGTATATGTCACTTGTGACATTTAAATAAAGTTCTACCACAAAAAAGGAAACAGTACGATGTGCAGGTATTGGCGCATCGGCACAGTGTCGGGTAATGCACACCAGTCACTCTGCATTTAGTGAAAGAACAAGTATGCAAGCAGTGCTTTTGCATCTGATAGTATGTTGCCTGTGATAAAAAGGGAAAATTGAATACAACATAAACATTTTTAAAATTATTAACACATTTTGCTTCTGAGTTGTTTTCTTAGGAAATATATATTAATTATTTGGCGGCTCAGAAATCCTGAATTAAAATACATAGGTTGTATAAGATTGTCATCTCATCTGGCTGATTTCATGTACATTAGGTGACAACCAATAAGAGCACCAGCAGGCTTAATGATGTTGCTTTCTACAAAGTAAGGGCAGCAATGCTGCTGTCTTTACCCTGTCCACCTTTACTTTAACATGCACTTTACTTTAACGGAACCCAGCTTTTTCACAATTTGGCAAACTGGTGAACCGAATGGCCTCATTTGGTCAGTTTGCCTGCCCATCTGAACCTCTGGCTGATGCAGCCAGAAGTCATTCATTTAGTGGGGTTACCTCCCAAGGTTGAGGTTATGTGGCCTGGTACGGTTTGGGGATGCGGAAGTACGCCCACTGTCTCTCCCTTTCCTGGCAGGCTAGGCTACATGCCTGGATAATGATCTGGTTCTGCTTTTCGGGTAACCTCATGCTATTTTTTGCCTGGGATCCCCCTCAAAATCCATATTATACCATTATCAGAAAAGATGAGTGGAGAGAGCTTTTTTTTTTTCCCCCCCTTCCTAAACTATACCAGGCCACATGCCCTGCAGAAGAAGAAAAATAACAAAAAAGGGTACCCCTTAAATCTATATAATACTTTTGGCCTAGATAGGGTTCTGGCAGGGGCTGACTGGCAACTTTTGGTCCAGGGGGCAAGTAACACCCAGAGGCCCACTGAGCCCCCCT
>NW_017308879.1:126076-128071 GCF_000935625.1 Nanorana parkeri | reverse complement strand
TTTGTCAGAAAACCTTTACTTTACTTTCAGAATCAACATTTGCTATGGGACACTATACTACAAAATACCCCCACAAATGCGGGCCATTGATTGCAACCAAGATTTGTTAATTTGCGCATACAAAAAAATATTTTTCCTAACAAATTCATTCACGACCATGTTGCAAAAATAAATACGCCCCAATGAAAGTCATAGGAGCAAAGCTAAACTTTAGACAACAAAATCCTAACTAACAACAATTAAACAACAGGTGAGTATAATGATTCATTAAACATGTGTCCAGCAGACAGGAGATTATAGAAGGGTGTTACTTAACAAAGAAAACCCCTTCCCATTTCATGCTGTCAGCAATGGCACCACATGGCAGAGAAATGTCACAAGGCCGGAGGAAGAAATTAATTTCTTTACACAAGAGAGGTGAAGGTTACAAGAAGGTCAGCAAAGCTTTACTTATCAGTCAGAATACTGTAGCAAAAGTGATACAAAAATGTAACAAATGAGATGGAACTGCAACCATCTCACAGAGATGTTGAGGCCGTCCACGGAAGTTAACACTTCGACAAGAGCGTCTTCTGATGAGAAGGGTTGAATAAAATCACCATGCAAGTTCACTGCAGTTAGCTAAAGAAGTAGAAAGCCAAACTGGGGTAATTGTTTCCCATGACACAATACGGCGTACAATGCAGATGAATGGCATGCATGGGTGTTGTCCACGAAGGTAGCCTCTCCCAAAGCCTATGCACAAAAAAGCTTGCCTATAATTTGCCAGGGCCCGTGCTGAAAAAGAAGACTACTAGGACTCTGTACTCTGGAGTGATGGGACTAAGATCAATGTTTTCGGAACTGATGGCTTCAAAACTGTATGGCGTTGCAAAGGTGAGGAGTACAAAGAAAAATGCATGGTGCCTACAGTGAAACATGGTGGTGGCAGTGTCCTTCTGTGGGGCTGCATGAGTGCTGCTGGTGTTCGGAGCTGCATTTCATTGATGGTATCATGAATTCACAGATGTACAGCTCTATTTTGAAAGAGAAGATGCTACCCTTGGTCGCCGTGCACTTTTCCAACATGACAATGATCCAAAACACACATCTAAGGCCTCTGTTGCATTTCTGAAGAACAGGGTGAAAGTGATTCAGTGGCC
This sequence comes from Nanorana parkeri, assembly GCF_000935625.1. Classification (NCBI taxonomy): domain Eukaryota; kingdom Metazoa; phylum Chordata; class Amphibia; order Anura; family Dicroglossidae; genus Nanorana; species Nanorana parkeri. Next base: position 126,929 of record NW_017308879.1, on the reverse strand, counting down.
AAGTATGTCTCCTGATCTGAACCCAATCGAACGCCTATGGGGAATTCTGAAGAGACAAGTTGAGCATCACTCTTCATCCAGCATCCAGGTTCTAAAAGAGGTCGTTCTTTAAGAATGGAAAATATAGATGTTGCAGTATGTCACCTGGTGCTGTCCTTACAAGTCATGGAGGTCACACAAAATACTAGTAGTTTTTGTTGTGGGGTGTATTCATTTTTGCTTCACCTAATTTGAGTAAAACTGAAGATTCTCTAATCTAAGTTATATTATTAAAGGAGAACTATAAGGTGAGTGCTTTTCACTCACCTCATAGTTCTAGCCGACCTGTCACAGGTCGGCTTAGTAGATCGGGAAGTGAGCGAACACATACCGGCGTTCGCTCACTTCTCGATCATGTCACGGCTCTCTGACATTCCCCCCTCCCCGCTCCGATCCTCCAGCGCTAACTGGCGGAACGTACGGGTGAGGGGGCGGGTACAGCTGGCTCTGCCTATAGATAGGCAGAGCCAGCTGTCACTCACCCAGCTGGGCGGATCCAGGCATAATTTTCGGGATACGCTTCAGCTGCAGCGTCTCAGTATTCCGCGAGCTGTTTACTGCGGCGTCTCAGTGTATTGCGAGCTGTAGCTCGCGGTATACTGAGCTTAGGGTGACGGGAGGACGCTAGTTTGTGTCCTCCCGTTACCTTAAGGAGAACTATGGGGAAAAGCCCTGACCCCATAGTTCTCCTTTAACCTTACTCTCATGTAATGAGCTAAACAAACGTTCTATAGAACTCGGTTTTGTGGAAATTGTTCTTGTGTTCACTGAGATACTGATTAAAATCTTACTGTTCAAAGGGGTGTACTCATTT
>NW_017308879.1:118816-125938 GCF_000935625.1 Nanorana parkeri | reverse complement strand
TATATATATATATATATGTACAATGTGTGAATTTACCTTTTTCCCTGAATTCAACTTTAAATGCACACCTACAAGCATGTTTTTTCTCTGTATGTGCATGCAAAAGTGTGTGGGTGTTTGTCAAGCTATTTGAATATGTGCTGTACCATGGCACTGTTCAGGCTGCTGTCACTGTTACAGGCTCTCTGATGAGATGAGGAAAGTATAGTAAATTACATGTAAATAGCATGCAAATATAACAGAATTAGTAACAGCAAAAAAAATCCATTGTGAGAAGTAGAAACTTACTGACAACAGACTGGACAACATAGGACAAAAGCTTTCATTTCAATTTTCTACTCATGGGTATAATATGTCAAGGGCACCAATTAGACATGTGCGATTCGTTTAGTTCCGAATCGAAATTCGGACGAATTTTCGGAAATTCGGACATTCGGATGTATCCGAATTCTGAATTACAGACATAACGAATGCAAACGAATCCGAATTTCCATTTCCGAAGTTCGGTAGCGGTAGTTTTGAACGTTCGTTTTCGTTTCTTCTTCGTTTCGTTCGTTGGAGCAAAGTGACATTAGAGAAGGAGAAAAATATTTTTTCCCCCTCAAATGTCACTTTGCTGCAAACGAAACGAATAAGAAACAAATAAGAACAGAAAACGAAACGAACGTTCGAACTACCGCTACCGAATTTCGTCCGAATCCGAATTGACTTTCACAACCGAATCCCGAAAAACGAAATAACACAAATCCGAATTTAAAACGAAACTAAACAAATTTTTTGGCAGTGCACATGTCTAGCACCAATCCTGTCCCTGAGTCGATCGTCCAATGAAACAATCAGGTGGATCTGGTCTTTGGGCCCGTTCACACCCAATGCATTGGGGCGGTGCTGGCGATTTTTTTCCACCACAGTTTGCCTTGTTCCAGATGGACAAAACTGTGTTGCTGTGGTGTGCGCTGAAAAAAAGTAGGCATGCTGAAATAATTTTTTTCAGTGCAGCACAGTGCAACACGGTACAACCGCATCGCACCACACAATGCCCAAAGAACTTAATAAAATACTACTTGTGACATTTCAATAAAGTTCTAAAGAAAAAAAGAAACCGTGCGAAGCATCGCGATCAGCACTGTGCTGGGCACATACACACCACCAGCCGTGTGGTGTGTCAAAAGCAGCAGAAAGGTCTAATTGCAAGAGTAAGGAGTAGTGGCCATTGTTTTTAGCTGTTAGTAAGTAATTACTAACACACTGAGCGACATACCTTTTGACCCCATTTACACTGAGCAACATACCTTTTGGAACGGATCAGCGCGGCCGGGATAGCGCGACTTTCGGGGCAACATTCCAGGGACGGTAGCGGTCAGGCTGCATTAAAAAATAGAAAAATTGCGCGACATCCTCAGAAAAAAGGGTCTGCATGCGCGACTTGCGACCGCGACGGGCGACATGGAGCTGTACATTGAGACGGCTCCATTGAAAATCATTGGCTGCCGACTTCTCGCGATATCACGCGGCAAAGATGCGCGATATCGCGGCGGAAATCGCGCGGCAACTTAGTGTGAATGGGGCCTAAATGTCTCTTTTGCTGGACATACTCCTTATCAGTCACAGAGGTCATACAGCTTGTTGGACTGTCTCTGTTTATCAGTGCAAATCCTTTCTTCTTCCCATTGTAAAGAGGTAAAGATGTTGTAAACAGAATGTAAGCTGCTTCCCCTTATTGGCAGAGTCAATTGGCTGATGTTCCTGTTCTCAGTGTGAGGGGTTGGGAGTAGCTACTCATCTCTGGCCAGCCTAAGCAGCGGCAAATGAGTGCTCCCATACCCAACAAAATAAAGTGATATATTGAAGCCTGCCTGTCCTTAGATGTGGCGGCTGCATTTTTTTTTTTCTAGGCTCCTCCCTCTTTATGTTCATCTGGTGATCCTGCCAGTAACATACTTTCTATTTTATGGTGACAAGACTAAGGGACTAGAGAACACATTCCTCTTTCTTCAGTCCTCTAATCCATAAGAAAGTCGCCACTTCGCTGATAACAACTTTCTTGACCCCTTATAGTCCAGCTTTCACCCCATCATACTCCACTGAAACCGCCCTCCTAAAACTCACTAATGACTTACTAAAAGCTAAAAACAACGGCCACTATTCCTTACTCTTGCTATTAGACCTTTCTACTGCTTTTGACACAGTTGACCACCTACTCCTCCTCAAAAAACTCCACTCACGTGGCCTACAAGACTCTGCTCTCTCGTGGTTCTCCTCTTAGTGCTCCTTTAGTGTCACCTACAACTCTAACTCCTCCCCTCCTCTTTCTGTAGGGGTCCCCCAAGGCTCTGTCCTTGGACCCCTTCTTTTCTCTATCTACAACTCCTCCCTTGGTCAGTTAATAACCTCACATGGCTTCCAATACCATTTCTATGCCGATGACACTCAAAAATATATTTCTACTCCACAACTCACCCCCTCTATGTCCTTGCGTGTCACTAATTTACTAACTGACATAACAGTTTGGGTGTCACAACACTTCTTAAAACTCCATCTGTCAAAAACTGAGCTCATGATATTTCCTCCGCCCCCCCCCCGTGCACCTTCCCCCAACTTTTCCCTTGAGATTGATGACACCACTATCCAATCCTCCCCCCATGCCAAGATCCTGGGTGTCATAGTTGACTCGGACCTCACCTTTCTTCCCAACATCCAATCACTATCCAGATCCTGCCGCCTTCACCTTCGTAACATCTCCAAAATACGCCCCTTCCTCACCAATGAAATTGCAAAATTACTCATCCACTCCCTTGTTATCTCTTGTCTTGACTATTGCAACTCCCTCCTCATTGGCCTACCTCTACACAAGCTATCCCCCCTTCAGTCTATCATGAATGCAGCTGCTAGACTCAGCCACCTAACCAACCGCTCAGTGTCTGCAACCCCCCTCTGCCAATCCCTGCACTGGCTTCCAATAGCCCAAAGGATAACATTCAAAATATTAACAACCACTTACAAAGCCATCCACAACTCTGCCCCCGGCTATATCTCAAACCTGGTCTCAAAGTATCACCCTAACCATCCCCTCCGCTCTTCCAAAGACCTCCTGCTTTCCAGCTACCTCATCAACTCCTCCCATGCTCGCCTCCAGGACTTCTCTAGAGTTTCACCCATCCTCTGGAACTCTTTACCCCAACCTGTCTGTCTATCTCCCACTCTGACTGCCTTTTAAGGTGATCCCTTAAAACTCATCTCTTCAGGGAAGCCTATCCCACCTCAACCTAACCACTCAACCATCACGTTCTCAATCAATTCATGCCCACACAGCTACCTCCTCGTGTATCACTTGCCCCTCCCTTTTAGATAGTAAGCCCTCACTTGCAGGGCCCTCCTTACCATCTTGTCTTGAATTGTATTGTAATGTCTTCTTATATTGTAAAGCGCTGCGCAAACTGTTGGCGCTATATAAATCCTGTGTAATAATAATATTAATAAAAGTGGAAGGTGTTCTGTAGGTCAGAGGTAAACTGGGCAGGGCCAATAACACCTCTTAAGAAAATGTTGCAGAGTACACAAGAAGTAACAAGCTCACAGGATTTTTGGCAAGACCAATGGGTATTTTTTGCACTTATCGAACAGATATAACAAAATGCTTTTAAAGGAGAACTATGAGGTGAGTGCTTTTCACTCATCCTCATAGTTCTAGCTGACCTGTGACAATGAGACTGTCACAGGTCGGCTCAGTAGATCGGGAAGTGAGGGAACACATACCGGCATTCGCTCACTTCTCGATCCTGTCACGGCTCTCTGCCGTGACAGGGGAGGGGCTGGATTCCCCCCTCCGATCCTCCAGCGCTGACTGGACAGGGGAGGGGGCGGGTACAGCTGGCTCTGCCTCTAGATAGGCAGAGCCAGCTGTCACTCACGTAGCTGGGCGGATCCAGACATAATTGTCGGGATCCGCTTCAGCTGTGGCGTCTCAGTATACCGCGAGCTGTAGTTCGCGGTATACTGAGCTTAGGGTGACGGGAGGACGCTAGTTTGTGTCCTCCCATTACCCTATGGAGAATGATGGGGAAATGCCCTAACCCCATAGTTCTCATTTAATGGTATATTTAAAAGATTCAAAGGAAACAAACAGAAAAAATCATTTTTGGGGTTTACATATACATTAAGTGCACTTGGTTTGTTTTGCTTAGAGTTCTAAAAACATGGTATTTTCTATTCTTTTACATTCATTGCAGGAGTAGTGAACAATGAACGCCTGAAGGTATGCACTATGCAACTTGTTTGAAGTACGTTTCATATGTCTTGTCTTTGTGCTCTGACCTTGGGAGGGCCTATTAAACAAGTAACAGAGAACAATAGAAATATATGGTTCTTACACATTCTTGATAAATGCAAGGTAATAGGTGACCCCCAGTGTTGTTTATACAGGAATTAGGGTACAGAGGAAAGGAAAGGACACCTCCTTGCATTGCGTGGATCATGAAAAATAAATGCACAAAAATGATTTGCAAACTTAGATTTTTTTCTCCTGCATCAAGGTATCCAGTATCTCTAAACAGAGCTGGATAACCCACAAGGCAATCTAGGCAGGAGCCTTTGGCTAAGTGGATGTCCAGAGCGACCTACAGTATACCAGGGGAATTAGTGCAAAAGGTCAAAGCTGTGTACCTGCCTGTCACTTTCCAAGGGATAAGATAGTTATAAATAGATGGTGCCTGAGGGGCCATGCCAGTAGAGACAATGCAAATGAGGTGGCTTCTCTGTGTCTATTAGGCCTCATTTAGATAGGTGGCTGCCCGTGAAAAGTGATCTGCAGTGGATCGCTTTTTACAAGGCAGTAGAGAAGTGGCTGACATGCATCCTCTTTTATTTCTTTTGGATCCCAAGGGGGATTTTCATTGAACTACTGTGCGGCAACTGCATGCCAAGAGTTTGGCACGCATTTGCAGCGCAATTCAAATCACCTTTATGGTCACATTTGGCAGGCGACACCGCCTGGTCACTTTGCTTAGGAATCTCTAAACAAATGATATCAGGGAGTGGAGACTATGACTGCAAAAATCCTAATCCAAACAGAAAAAGATTTACAGCCAAAAATGATGGGTTAGGCCCAAAAGCGCTTTTCTTCATCACTACTTTTCCTTTAAGCAAGCTTTTCAAAATAATAAATAACAATTTAGAGGTCAGTTGAAAGAACAGTACCCGACCCTGAGCTTGTTTCCTTTTAAAAAAAACAAAAACATAATTGCAAACCAGTTATGATGGTAAACAACTTCCAGTTGTGCGATGTCTACTTCCCTCAATAATAAGAAACCTGTTAGCTGCTGGGTGCCACCTTCTTGTTTCTGAAGTCAGTGGCCCCAGCACCCAGGTATCATTCTGACATTCTAAATAAACATTGAAACCAAAAGGGGAAGAGGGAGTTGCTGTTCAGACGTGAGGAGATTCCATCTCGTGATGCTGTCCTGGAAGACTAATGGAAATAGAGTTACCGGTAAGTCCTAACTCTGAATTTTGCCGCTGATCAATGCTCCCGCTCACAGCCGCGGCTTTGTCAGCACAGTTAGGACGAGGATGTCCTGGGAGACAGACAGACCTGTGACGCAGAGAGAGGGGCATGAGCAAGGGGAGTTGGAGTGGTCTGACACTCATAGAAGTGTCGTTTTTAAAGTGTATGTAAAGGCAATTTTTTTTTTTTGATTTAGATACCGTAGGTAAAAGTTAGACCCTTGTTCAGGTTCTTATTCCTGATTGTGTCCCCACTATAGAGATTATCATACATTACCCTCCATTTGTCCTCGTGATTAAATATTTTGACCACCACCAGAGCAAAAGATGAGGGTGAAAATCCTCCAATGGGGACTCCTGTTCCTGCAATAATTCTCTAAGAATTCCATTCACTTTGGAGAGATTTCCTCTCATTTCCGTTTGTGTCTTAAGGACAGAAAGTGAAGTGAAATCTTTCAAGCTGGACCCAGACAGCAAAAGATAGCTTGGTAAGGGTTTAACCCTTCCCTAATGAGTCTTCAACAAAAAAGTTTGGGCTTTACATACACTTTAAGCTGAAACAGTGCCTGTGGCAGAAAAAATAAACAATATTCAGGCAAAGTAAAGGTATAGATGGTGAGTAGGTTGTTTGAACTTCTCCATAATGCACTTATTCTCAGGATCAGAGTGTTAGTTTACCTTTGGAATTCAGAAGAAGATTTCTCAGGATCAGATTATTGGTTTACCTTTGAAATTCAGCAAAAGATTTTTCAGGATCAGTACGCTGGTTTCCCTTTGAAACCCCACAGAAAAATTCTCAGGGTCATATCGTTGGTTTCCCTTCAGCAGAAGATTTCTCAGGATCAGTGCGCTGGTTTCCCTTTAAAATTCAGCAGATGATTTCTTAGGATCAGAGCGTTGGGTTCCCTTCCAAATCCAGCACAAGATTTCTCAGGATCAGATTGTTGGTTTTCCTTTGAAATTTAGCAGAAGATTCCTGAGGATCAGCCTTTGGTTTCCCTTCGAAATTCAACAGCATCAGAGCTTTGCTTTATTAGGAGCCCCTTTCACATCAGAACCCCCCTCCTTTCACATCATAGTCCCCCTTTACATCAGGAGCCGCCTTTATATTAGAAGCCCCTTTCACATCAGAGCCCCCCTCCTTTCACATCATAGTCCCCCTTTACATAAGGAGCCCCCTTTATATTAGGAGCCCTTCACATTAGGAGCCCTTTTCACATCAGAGTCCCCCTCCTTTCACATCATAGTCCCCCTTTACATCAGGAGCCCCCTTTATATTAGGAGCCCCTTTCACATCATAGCCCACCTCCTTTCACATCATAGTCCCCCTTTACATCAGGAGCCCCCTTTATATTAGGAGCCCCTTTCACATCAGAGTCCCCCTCCTTTCACATCATAGCCCCCCTTTACATCAGGAGCCCCCTTTATATTAGGAGTCCCTTTCACATTAGAGCCCCCCTCCTTTTACATCATAGTCCCCCTTTACATCATAGTCCCCCTTTACATCATAGTCCCCCTTTACATCATAGTCCCCCTTTACATCAGGAGCCCCCTTTTATATTAGGAGCCCCTTCACATAAGAGCCCCCCCCCCGCCCCCCCCTCTCTTCTCCCCCCCTCT
>NW_017308879.1:115457-116940 GCF_000935625.1 Nanorana parkeri | reverse complement strand
CTTTATAATAAGAGGCCCCTTCACATAAGAGCCCCCCTCCTTTCACATCATAGTCCCCCTTTACATTAGGAGCCCCCTTCTTTCACATCAGAGTCTCCTTCTCACACACTAGGAGCCCCCCTTCACTTCAGAAGCCCCCCTTCCCTCCAGAGTCCCACTCTTTCACATAAAGAGCCTTATCAGAGCCCCCCTCCTTTCACATCATAGTCCCCCTTTACATTAGGAGCCCCCTTCTTTCACATCAGAGTCTCCTTCTCACACACTAGGAGCCCCCCTTCACTTCAGAAGCCCCCCTTCCCTCCAGAGTCCCACTCTTTCACATAAAGAGCCTTCTTCACATCAGAGGCATGAGAAATTTCAAGACACTCCTGAGGAAGTCAGAAGGCAATCCAGGTTGCCACAGGCTGGTTTAAACAATTTTCTATGGTGACAGGGTCGCTTTCAGAGGAATTCTGAACTTCATTTGCTAGCCAAGATCCAAATATACAGCTGTTTAGGGATTATGTAATGTGAAAGGATTGCAATATATGCAGCTGGTCTGACCCATCCTCTACTCTCAGTTACATGCAGGCTGAAAAGCACACCACAAACAGGCAGTTTATAATAAGTTGTCCGATAAGCAATGCCCTCGTTATTCCATCCAAACACTTTTTTGGAACCTTCGTTATCTCATACACGGATATCAGCAATGAGAAAATGGATGATGCAGATGTAATCAGATTACTCACACTGGAGTGTTCAATGCAGAGAAATGCCATTCATGTGCTTACAAAGTGAAAGAGGCTAAAATAATCCGTCATTTCTCTATCCCTGTGTGTAAATCAGCAGACAGCAATGGAAAAGCTCTTGTAAAAACTATCACAAGGCGCAGAGTAAATATATGCATTGCAGGGTACTTTGCCAGGACTTCAGCTGCACAATAGGACCAGACAGACCTTTCACCGCTCATCACTTGAAGCTAAACTCTGGGCAAACAGCTAAATACACAGATGACATATAAGGGAGATGTTTTACCTTTCAAAGGATTTGTATTATTGTCCATCCAATCCTGAAGTTTACAAAGCTCTGCCGCACAGCACAACCCTCTCTGGCAAGGCAGAAGAGATCTTTTTTATGCAGACGTTAAGTTACACTTACAGGTCTTGCCCTTACCCCTACCTGTGACTGGACTGTAAAAAGAAGAATCAGCACACAGCACACTGATAAGCTCATCTCTCTGTCACTCTGCATTCTCCTTATATCAGCATGTTCCTTGCACTGCAGCACAACTGATTGGCTTCTTGTGCTGTTTCTTCTTCTCCTAATCTGGGCTCTGCTGTACAGGTATTGCAAGGTCATACCAAGTCAAGTATTTATACTGCTTGCATTAAAAAGAAATACATTATGTATTAATGAACACACAGCTGCAATCATTTATGTAATTGATACTTGCGTGAAGTTCAGCTTAAGGGCTGGGTCACACCATATTGTTGCATTGATGCCA
>NW_017308879.1:35049-114760 GCF_000935625.1 Nanorana parkeri | reverse complement strand
GGGGGGGGGGGGGGGATTTATCAGAACCGGAGCAGACAAAATGTGTGTGTGTTTAGTCGCATAAGACACCTAGAATGTGGTATCGTGCGCTAGGTGTGTTGTGTTGCCATTCACTTGAATGGCGCCCTAATGCACCTCCATGCTGTACCGTGAGCTTAAGCAGCGCTACGTTGTGAACTGGCCCCTAAAGAGTGAACCCAGAGCAAAGCTGAACCAGTTCTGCTATAAAGCTTTTCCTACATAAACTTGTACATACTTGAACATCGCGGGTTACTATAAGCAAGCAAAACTCTATAGCAATGGATCAAATAACATGTCATTAATAAAGAATAATGTCACGTTTCCCTGATTCTGGTACATTGATATTCAGCTTCTACAAACAGGGGGAGTTGTCCTTAGAGCAGCCCAAAAGTTTCCAGCACGGAAAGATTTGGCACCAGGCAGAGTCATATCTACAGCTAATTGTGCCCCTGGTGCAGCGCTTTACAATATAAGGAAGACATTACAATCACAATACAAATCAAGATGGTAAGGAGGGCTCTGCCTGTGAGGGCTTGATGGGATTTGTAGTTTCAGCACAGCTGGAGAGCCACGGTTGCCTACCCCTGGTGTAGGAGAACCTGTCCCTTTACCCTAAATGGTTAATTCAGTGATACAATAATACATATTTAAATGATACATGAAAATATACAATAGCTTTGGCTGAAATATAATCACCAAATCCAATAAAGTATTAAAAATAGTACGCGCTCCCTTATAAACAGCTAACCGGGCAATTGTGTGCGTAATCTATCCGATCCCTATTTAATTGGTCCAATGAAAAATACCCAAATCGCGCACTTTTAGGCTTTACCTCATTAGTAAGCAAGAATAATTCCTCTGTGTGAGGTCCTCTCAATGAAAGACATTATTGCATGTTGCCATAGTGATGCAATTAAAAGATTCTTTAAAGGGCCTGAAATACATTTCCACCCGGACACATTCCAATGTTACCATTAAATGTTACAAGCCAAAGATCTTTTATACCATGAGTATTTTGTGTGACGTTTACCTAAAGAAAAAGAGGTGACTCCAAACAGTTCTTGTGATCTTCTTCACAAGGGACGGCTCATCGATTTTTTTCTGTTAAATACAAAAAAAATAGAACCTTGTGTTATAAAATAAATACCAGTGAGCCAAAATAAAATGCTACCGTGCAGTGTTATTGAACATATTCAAAATAATTATATATAGATACTGTATAACTATATATATCCTGTATATATATCTAGATAGATAGAGATAGAGAGAGAGATAGATAGAGAGAGAGAGAGAGAGATAGATTAGATAGACAGAGAGACAAATAGATAGATAGATAGACAAATAGATAGATAGATGTAGATAGATAAATAGATAGATGGATAGATGTAGATAGATAGATAGAGAGACAAATAGATAGATAAATGGATAGATAGATAGATTAGATAGACAGAGAGACAAATAGATAGATAGATAGATAGATAGACAGATAGATAGATGTAGATAGATAAATAGATAGATGGATAGATGTAGATAGATAGATAGATAGATAGAGAGACAAATAGATAGATAGATAGATAGATAGATAGATTAGATAGACAGAGAGACAAATAGATAGATAGATAGAGATAGGATGGATAGATAGATAGATAGATAGATATAGAGATAGATATAGATATAGAGATAGGATAGATAGATGGATAGATGTAGATGGATAGATGTAGATGGATAGATGTAGATGGATAGATGTAGATAGATATTTCGTAAAAGTTATAATAGCCGTGCATTAAAATAATATATTTTATATTCACATATTAAATTAAATATTTTACATTTAGATAATAAATAAAATATTTTCTATTTCAATATTAAATGAAATATGTTATATTTTAAGAGTAATCTATTCTATAGCTTCTGATAGAAAAGACATTAAAATCTAACCAATAAAGTAAACACACAAAGCTTGTTCACACCTGAGTTTTTCTGCACCCGGTGAACGCAGGTCCCTGCAAGGACAGCGAAGATGTATCCCTTTTCTAGTGAATACGGTGAAATGAAAATTTGTTTTGTAATCAAGTGCAAGGGGAAAAAAAAGAGAAACAGGTTTTTTCTGCTTGCACATGATTGGATGACTGGAATCTGGAGAACTTCAGCTCTTCCACTAAGCTAAGTGAAATGCCCCTGGCAATGAGAAAATTCCCTTTGAAGAAGAACATGTTCTGCTACTTTAGTAAATCTATCCGCTACAATGTATCAACAGGAGTAGCTGACACAAGGTAAATGCATACTTCACGTGTGTTATAGGGAACATGTAATCATTACAAACTGACATGTTCTCTGGGGACCAGAAGTATAAATGGTGTTTCATGTCATTAAAGTCTACAATTTTTGATATACCAGGCTTGCACTCTACAGCACTACAGAGCGGGAAGTAGAGCCTGCATATGGAATGAGAAAACATGGCCGCCACCCTAAATGTATATTACAACAAAAACAATAAATATGATTATTTACAGTGTGTATTTTCAGGGTGTTCCTGAACTCATTGCCAGCTGAGGCTGTTGAGGCGGTTCTGGTTGTGCACAGTACTTCTAGTCTTGTATCCGCCCACTCCTGTAGTTTTCTGCAGGCGGCCTGTAGTGGGTGGGGCCTGCTGGGTCCTTCCCACAGCTCTGCTCTCTGCACAGGCTATGTATAGCGCAGTGATGATGTCACTGCTACTGTTACATAGTAATATCTGGGTTGACAAATGCATTTCCTGTACATAAAGTGGATTTATATCCTTAGTGGCTATTGAGTAATATAATGAAATGAATGTTCCCGGAGTTCAGCTAGAAATATACTTTAAAATATATTTGAATAAACTTGAATTTGCTTTTTTTCAAAATATTTACAGCGTTATTCACAAAAGGGTGAAGAGTTTGGAGAAGGCCGGAGAAGAGAACAATCTAGGACAACATAGCGGATTTGGAAACATTCTCCAATTCAGCTCATTTTCCAGTTCTGTAGTACCATGTCCCCAGTCTCTAACCTTCTCTTGTACCATGTCCCCAGTCTCTAACCTTCTCTTGTACCATGTCCTCAGTCTCTAACCTTCTCTAGTACCATCTCCCCAATCTCTAACTATCTCTGGTAGCATGTCCCCAGTCTCTAACATTCTCTAGTACCGTCTCCCCAATCTCTAACCATCTCTGGTAGCATGTCCCCAGTCTCTAACCTTCTCTTGTACCATGTCCCCAGTCTCTAACCTCCTCTAGTACCATGTCCCCAGCCTCTAACCTTCTCTAGTACCATGTCCCCAGTCTCTAACCTTCTCTTGTACCATGTCCCCAGTCTCTAACCTCCTCTAGTACCATGTCCCCAGCCTCTAACCTTCTCTAGTACCATGTCCCCAGTCTCTAACCTTCTCTTGTACCATGTCCTCAGTCTCTAACATTCTCTAGTACCATCTCCCCAATCTCTAACCATCTCTGGCAGCATGTCCCAAATCTCTAACCATCTGTGGTAGCATGTCTCCAGTCCCTAACCATCTCTAGAAGCATGTCCTAGTCTCTAACCATCTCTTGTTAAACACCTGCAGTCTCTAACAGCTTTTTATCCCTATCATAGCCCAATATCAATGCTCTTTCACCGCAGCACTAGAGAGAATGGCGGGTGCTCACCGGCTGAACCCTCTTTGCTCCAGCATCAGCATTCACTCACAGAAAAAAAGTCCAGTTGCACACCACAAACTTTGCTAAAAAATGTATTATATATAAAATGTATGATAGCACATCGTCCCCCTTTGGATCCCCCTCACTCTGACATGTTTCACCCAATCATGGGCTTAAGAATAGAGATATCTATGACTAAGCCCATAATTGGGTGAAACATGTCAGAGTGAGGGGGATCCATGGTGGGACAATATGTACCTGTGTGCTATAATAACCTTTTCAGCTTTTCCTAGCTTTTCTTTCACCGAATGTAATGTGTGGCCCTTTGATGATGTCAGGGGCCCCACTACTTTTAGCAATGTGACTGTAGTAGACGGAGATCTGATTGCCTTGGATTGCTGGAATAAGCATAGTTGCCAATTCCCAGGAAGAACTGCCACATTCACATCTTCGAAAGCTCGCTGCCATGACAACTTGTGCCTGGAGGGGCAATTGGCAAACAGCGGGGACGCCCCCTGCACATGGAGGGCCTCAGGGCATCTATGGACTTCATAAAGAGCTATTTTACTTTGCACTGCCATATAAAATAAGCCCCGAAGACCTCTTATTGCCCTGATTTCCTTTTTTCTATACACATTGATGGCTGTGTAGATGTAAACAGCGCACACAGCACAGTTGCACATAACAGGCAGGCAGCTATAATTACATAGAAGACACATTGAAATCTATATGTTTCCTTCCTATATGTAAGCAGGCACATAACAGTGTTTACCTCTCCCTGGGAGGGGGTGCAGCAGCCCCGGCTTGGTGTGGGTGGATGTTTCTGTCTCAGATGCTGCGGATGTGAGAGTTGTGTAGAGAGATCAGTTAGCTAAGCCGAGCTAAGCCCAACCCTTCCTGTCTGAGCACCTGCTGCACATATACGCTGCTCATACTGCCATGACAGGGAAGACATGGTCTGGCCTACTGTACACAAACATCAACACCGAAGCACACACAATCTGGAGCAGCTGCCTATGTCGACCAATCAGCTTCACTCTTTCATTTTCAAAGCTTAGCGGAACAAACTAAAGAGAGAAGCTGATTGGTTGCCATGGGCAACTGCTGCAAATTCTGCCTGTTCCATTTTCGAGAAATCCCCCCAATATCATTATTAAAGAGGAAAATGTAGTCTGGTACCCACCACTAAGGCCTCCTTCACACTTGCGGCCAACATGAACGTGCTTCGCGTTTATGCACGATTTGCCGCGTTTGCTGCACATTAGCCCATTCATTTCAATCAGTTCGAGTTGTGAGCTCCAAGTGTTTTTTGACCACGGGTTTTCGTGCATTTGTCACACGTCAACGCGTGGGCGAAATCAAAGCAGCAAGTCACCAGCAAACGGTCGTTCTTCAAATTTAGAACGCCTTTATTGATGTCTTGCAGTCAAAATATCACAAACAGAAAATGCATTTTCTGTCTGTGATATGTTGATTGCAAGACGTTAGTAAAGGTGTTCTGGATTTGAAGACCGCGTGCTGGTGACTTCCTGCTTTGATGTTGCTTCTGTTGGCGCCATCCACCTGACACTTCAGCACCCGCTAGAGTTGCCACCTGTCAGTCCGGGTTTAGAAGGCTGTGTCCTGGTTGCATAGCAGTTGAGATCCGGACACAACATGTCAAGAGGCAGGGGCATCCAATATACAGAGATTTTAGCAGCCTGGACTGTTATGACAAGGCCCTTTAGAATTTCCTCCATGAAAGCTGCAAAGCCCACCTGAGAACTGCACAGCCAACCTGAGAGTACGCACAGCCCACCTGAGAGCAGCACAGCCCACCCAAGAGTCGCACAGCCCACCTGAGAACTGCACAGCCCATCTGAGAACTGCACAGCCCACCTGAGTGTACACACAGCCCACCTGACAGTGAGCACAGCCCTCCTGAGAGCTGCACAGCACACCTGAGAACTGCACAACCCACCTGAGAGTGCGCACAGCCCACCTGAGAGTCGCACAGCCCATCTGAGAGCCCACACATCCTCCTGAGAGACCGCACAGGCCACCAGGGGACATCAGGGCACCAACCCAGAACAACACAGAGTATGTAGATTCATATTATTTTGTATTGCTGTATAATGTATTGCTGTATAGTGTATTGCTGTATAGTGTATTTCTGTATAATGTATTGCTGTATAATGTATTGCTGTATAGTGTATTGCTGTATAATGTATTGCTGTATAGTGTATTGCTGTATAGTGTATTGCTGTATAGTGTATTGCTGTATAGTGTATTGCTGTATAGTGTATTGCTGTATAGTGTATTGCTGTACAGTGTATTGCTGTACAGTGTATTGCTGTACAATGTATTGCTGTACAATGTATTGCTGTACAATGTATTGCTGTATAATTTATTGCTGTATAGTGTATTGCTGTATAGTGTATTGCTGTATAGTGTATTGCTGTATAGTGTATTGCTGTATAATGTATTGCTGTATAGTGTATTGCTGTATAGTGTATTGCTGTATATTTTTTTTTGTACAGTTTATTGCTGTACAGTGTATTGCTGTACAATGTATTGCTGTACAATGTATTGCTGTACAATGTATTGCTGTATAATTTATTGCTGTATAGTGTATTGCTGTATAGTGTATTGCTGTATAGTGTATTGCTGTATAGTGTATTGCTGTATAATGTATTGCTGTATAGTGTATTGCTGTATAGTGTATTGCTGTATAGTGTATTGCTGTATAGTGTATTGCTGTATAGTGTATTGCTGTATAGTGTATTGCTGTAGTCCTCTATAGACGGTCTCCCGGTCTCCTTACTCCCTCCCCTGGCTGTGTCTTCTTGCTCTTTCTCCTGGCTGCCCCTTCTCGCTCTCTCCTCTTTACCCTCGTGTTCCCCCCCCCCCCCCTCCCCAAAGTGTTCAGGTTTCACTTGAAGAAAAGGTGGCAACCCTAGCACCCGCAGGAGAATGCATGGGGACTTATCAGTCAGGTCTACGATGGGCTACTTACAATAATGCGTGGGCAAGGACGTGCGTTTTGACTAATGCATTTGGGGTGCAATTAAGTAGTAGCACCGCAAGTGCGTCACATGTGTTTTTCCCGCGTTGCTTTCACATGCTCAGCAAGTGTGAAACGGGCCTAAGGAGCTGGTGTACTCAAATCTGGACAGTATATCAACAGTCGTTGCTTTTGTCATGAATAGGCCCTATAATTTGAGTTGATGCGTCAAAAAACATAGCACGTCAATGCATCGACCAGGTTAACGTAACACATACAAGGCCACACTCGGTTTACAACTTCATTGTTCAAGTTCCTGCAGGAAGATTGCCACTACGGCTCAGTCCCCCCACTGACGCATTTTGTCCCCTAGTTGAGCTTAAAGGACATCGAAAAATAAATATGCATGACTGTATTGAATTTCCAGAAGTTCTATCCCACTCCTAATAACCATATCCATCTAGAAATTTGTAAAATTACTTATTAAAGATGCTCATAGGATGTACTCAATGCACTGACACGCTTAGACCTGTGAATATGCACTTCCTGTGTCACCGTTCTCACGGTGCATGCCTGCTGCACTAGAACTCAATGTCTGAACAATGTGACATTATCGCTTGCAGAGTGGTACTTAGACAGGAAGAAGGAGGGACTGTATTTTGAGGCAAAAGGGCGCTTGTGCTTTACAAAGTACTGAAAGTCAAAGTGGAATCGTGTTTACGGGAGAAAAAAAGCAGACCTCATTTGTGTGCAGCAATGCCTTTACTGTCCAATTACTGGATTGGATCCAGTCCTGGCCTGGGTTGTACTGTTTTATCACAGTGTAGCTTGCAGGATCTGGCCGTGCTGTCTAGCATAGGTGTGTAAATCACTTGACTGGCTGATCATGGGGAGCGTGGGACTCCATCCCTTTCCTTCCAGGTCACAGCACTGGTGCTTGGACATTCAGCACTGCCACATGAGGGTGGGAAGTCCTAAGCCCTGTATAAGCTTCAAGTCATAATTAGAAGGCTACAGTAGCCTTGCTTTCTACACTCCCATCCACTGAACCAAGCAGTGGGGGAGCAAATGGAAGGTGAGTATGTGCAGCCCGGGAGGGTGGCAGTTAGTTGAAGAAGTTACTTCGCCATGTACTGGGAGGTTACAAATTAAATTTAAATACATAGCTTTCAGCAAGTTCTAGCTCCTGTCTGGTGACAACAATAGAGTGGCCTGAAACCTATCGGTGTCAGAGACACTGACTTGTGAGTGAGTAGGGGCAACCAGTGACTGCTTTTGACTCGCATAGATCCTGAATAGTGATCAGGAAGGGACTGAAGGGCATCAGTCTGCTGGCAACTAGAGGGATCAGAACCTGCTATAAAGTAAACATTTCATTAATATCAGGAAGGAATTTAGGAAGCAGCCAAGAGGAATGGACGGGGGCTTAGTACATTTACATATAGAGAATATAGAGAGTAAATTATTTTTAGGCAAGTACTAATGGCTGTCTCCAAGGAGTAAAGGCCGATGGTAGGCACTTGTCTTGTGTAGACTTGTATCTGGTCAGGAAGGCATCAGACACATTTTGTAGAGTCCAGAAATTAATACAATTGAAAGTAAAGTTAAATAGAAATCCATCATGTTTTAGGGGTTCAAAAGGTCCCCCTTCATCAGGGCTTGAACAAATTGGCAGGAGAAGAGCTAATGCTTGACTAGGTAACTATGGAGTGATCTCAAAGGGAGGTTTGGGCATATACAGTCAGAAGGATCTGCTCCATCTGCCAGTTCAGGTTGCCTCTCTAGCATCAGCTTCTCCCTGATTACCTGTTTAAACCCCGAAACACATTGGGGGAAATGAAAAAAAAAAAAACTAGAGCAGACAGCGCTCCCTCCAACCTCCTCCACCGCTGCAGAGATAAATCAGGGTCCACATGTCCTATACAGAGTGTATAGAACGTGATGATTTACGGGACCTTAGATCACTGCAGCAGAAGGGGAGAGAGGCTTAATGCAGGGGTGTCCCGAGGCCGGGTGGCGTTCGAGGCATGATGTGTCATCACGCATGCGCGGCCATCTGATTGATGCCCACCGGCGGCCATCTTGGTGATGGGCGCCTGCAGAGAGAGGAGGGGACGTTCACCTGGCGGGATGAGGTATGCCGCCGCGTCCCCTCCTCTCTCCTGACACTGTCGGGCTCTCGGTCCATGATCGAGTGCCCCAACTTTTTAGAGGGGGTGACACCAAAATGACTGTCAGCCGCACTCCCTGCACCCCCTTGTGACGCCATGTAGGTGCATGTATCATTTCTTGCAGTGCACCCCTTGTCTGTCAGCAAGGTGCCTTGGGGTGCTATTGAGAATGAATGGCACTTCATCACACCAACACATGTAATGGGTGTTGCCGTGCATTGCGTACACTTTACCGCAAAACAATAGCGTGAATGAGCCCTAAACACTGAGAGAACACTATCCTGGTAAAGGCTTTCTATAGAATCAGTGGCTGAATTACATACCACACTGGCATACAGTTACTTCGAAGACACACAATACTTGGGAGCCACAGACTAGAAGACACGCACTGGGATGGTACACAGTTACTATTGAAAATGAGGGGATGATGAAACCGGATGCTGAGAAAGCAAAGACCTCATATTCAGTACTAATGTACAGATCCATTATATTGCAATACCATAGTTATAATCATTTCCAAATACTTTGCAGGGTTTCTTTGCTCCTAAGACATGTTATCCCAATATATCAATATTATTTCAGATCAAAACCTTTACCAATCTATCACAAATGCTGAACAGGTTCACCTGTCCTGGAAGAAGCATCTAGGCTGAAATAGCTATCCTGAAAATTAAAATGGTAGATGCTGGTCCTCATGCTTTAATGAAGATAAGGGCTTGCATGTAAAACACAGATAGTAAAAGTTTAGTCCACCCAACAGGTATAATGTAGTTATAGTTGGAGACTGGAAAGCGAAATCAGCTATTTCCTTCTTCTTATATGTCTTAGGTGCTTCAACAGCTAAATCTCTCTGTCACAATTCTTAAATCCGCGGCTGGCTACCTGGGAGTTTTGGGTGTTCCGACCCACATTTGTGTCTTCAATTATCCATACTAAAAATCCAACGGGGTCATTAGGTAGCGTTGCCATCTGTCCAGGATTCACCCGGACAATCTGTGTTTTGACTGCTGTGTTCGGGTTTCATGGCAGCAGAAACCCGGGCACAAGATGTCAAGCAGACAGGGGCAACCAAAATAAGATAGGGGCTACTGGCCCTCCAGTGAAAATAGTCTCAACTGTGATATTTACATATAAATGGGTGACACTATTTACATATGAATAAGCCACGACTCATTCTCCCAAAAAAATGTCCGCGCGTCGCTAGAGTGTTCGGGTTTCACTTGAAGAAAAGGTGGCAACCCTATCAGTAGGACACCCTTGTAATGGGCACAAGAGGTGTGTAGACCCAGGAACCCAGCACAGAGATTTCATCAATAGAGTCCCTCAGAATATATTCTCCTCCGTGGATGGGGGGGGGGGGCACCTCCCGGAAATGAGAGGGACACCTCCCTGAAAGTGCTTCTTTCAGGTTGGGATCCCTGATATATAGACTGTCAGCATTTAACAAAAATTACAAAATACATGTTTTTGAAGGACTAGCCCTTTAAAATGATTTTCCACTTACAGGCAGAAAGTGATTAACCTGTTAATATGGTCCCATCTTCCTCCACCCTGACCTACTATAGGCCTGGAAAGCCAACCAGAGACACAGTGGTTGCCAGACTACCGTACAGTAGGTCTATAGAACAAAGTTCATGCAAAGTCAATCCAAATAAGCAACCAGAGCGCTAGATATCCCTGGTGTCTACTTTATCTGAAACCATCAATAGAATAGCCATTGGCCAGAAGAATCCATACTGGGTGATCAATTCTTTCCTATAGGTTGGGTGACTCTTAGGATACCTGTGCAGGTCTGTGATCACCCACAGATTTATGATTTGCAGCTGGATGTTTTATGTCTATGGGTAACAGGTTTTACACTGAAAATACTAAACTGGTATGTAGCACCACTGAGCCACAAGTATGGGAAGCATTGACCATTAAAGTAAATCAAAACCCTGACTGGATGACGTGTACTTTGTCGTGTAAATACTGTTTTCAACCCTTTTTTATCATCTAATCTCCTCCAGTCTTTTTCAGCCACTTCCTGTCTGCATACACCCACTCAATCTGCAATGGCTTCTTGATAGTGATGACAGTGAACCATGCCAGTGTAATCTTTTTCACCACGGCTTTGTAGTCTCCACTCAAGGACCTTCATGGCAGGATTACCAGGTATAGTAATAATGAAAACTGCAGATTTTAAAATAATTGAAAGCAACTTTTGGAGTTCCATTGACATTTTAAAGCCTAACTCCAGGCAAACAAAAAGTACCCTTGCAGTGGGGCTAAACCTGCACTGCAAGACTTAAGTGCTCTTTTTGTCTAGGGGACTGGAGTAGAGCACATTTCCTTACCTGATCCCCACTCCCCCGACTCCTTCTCTGCTCCGGTTGTTGGACTGTTCCTTGGGGTCCTCACGGCTAATGCAGGTCTATGGAAACTACATTATCTATGATGATGTCAGTGGGAAGAAGAGGTTGCAGGGAGCGGTCTTGAAGCCACGAGATAGTTGACAGGAGCGGGGATCAGGTAAGTGAAACTGCTGTTCTCCAGCCCCTAGAAAAAGCCCCAGCCCCTAGGTCTATGGAACCTGCATTAGACATGATGACATCAGTGGGGAGAAGAGGCTACAGGGAGCGGTCTAGCAGCCTTATGGTAGTCGGCAGGAGCCTACAGTGGGGCTACCCCCGCACTGCAAGACTTAAGTGCTCTATTTGTCTAGAGCTGGAGCAAACCACATTTACTTACCTGATCCCCACTCCCCCAGAGGTCAGAACTCTCCTCTGCTCTTTCTCCACTCCGGTTGCTGCACTGTTGCTCGGGGTCCTCACGTCTAATACAGGTCTATGGAACCTGCATTAGATGTGATGATGTCAGTGAGAGAAGAGGCTGCGGGGAGCGGACTAGCAGCCCTCTGGTAGTCGGTAGGAGCAACAGTTGGGAACACCCCGTACGGCAAGTCTTAAGTGCTCTGTTTGGCTAGGGGCTGGAGTAAAGCACATTTACTTACCTGATCCCTGCTCCCCGGCAGTCAGTGCTCTCCTCTTCTCCGGCCGGTGGACCGTTCCTTGAGGTTCTCACTTCTAATGCAGGTCTATGGAACCTGTGCTAGAAGTGATGATGTCAGTGGGGAGAAGAGGTTGCTGGGACCGGTCTAGCAGCCCAGAGGTAGTTGGCAGGAGCGGGGATCAGGTAAGTGAAACTGCTGTGCTCCAGCCCCTACACAAAAATGAGCACTTAACCCTTGCATTGTGAGGGTAGCCCCACTGCAAGGGTTATTTTATTTTTTTTTCTTTAATTCTTATAAAAGATTTTAGTGATTGGGTTTAGATCTGAGAATATATCCAGCTGGTATATGGTGTTTCTGAGCCTTGGGCTGCAAATCTATTTCTCTAGTACAAACCTAGGCAGAGCCGGAGCACATATCAGCATGATACACAGAAGATACTAGGTACAAAATGGCATTGCAATCAAGGCATGTCTGGCCTCCTACATAGGCGGCGTAGGCTCAGCACCAGACTACCCTCTACCTGAAACTGAGGAATGAATCTGGAGAAGCAGATTGTGCAAATTCAGATGATGCCATCTTGAACATCGGCAGCTAGCAGGTGCTTCTGGGCCGAGCAGCACACATGACATCATGGAGCATTGCAATAGGATGAATGGAAACCCATAATACATAATGAATGATGGAGGATACGGCCAGTGTATGATGGGCACTGCAGGTGGAAGCTGGCTGACATTTTCTGCTGAATGAGTTTGCCCTTCATATCCTTCCCTGCCGGTAGCACACAGCAGAAAATACAAATAAAGCCAACGATGGTGGGAGGGAGAGGCTCAGGCTAGCAAAATGCATCAGCAGCCCCTGTGACAGGCTGATGTCACTTACCGGCTCAGCAGCAGCAGCTCATGGTCCTAGGGAGGATGCTGGGGATGCAGGAGGATGCTGGTGGCTCAGGTGCAGGCGGATGCTGCTGGCCTTCTCTGCATATATTCTATTTTTCTCTATAAACATCCGATTGCAGTCACAGGCTGATGTCTCCCACCATCCTCCAGCTCTGATCAGCTTGTGAGTCTCTCTCCCCTCCCCTCTCTCCCACCCCCTCACAAAGAGCCCAACATGGCTGCAGCAGCAGCAGATGGGAAGTACTGCTGTATGCGCCCCCCCTCCCTTCCCACTCGCCAGGCACCCCCCTAACAGAGGTCATATTATTGCAGAGCGTTTTATTCTAGGCTCAGAACACAAGCTCAGTGTGACTATTCAATGTCCTGTTGACACCAGCCCTACTGTTCATTCATTTAGCCTTTGATTCACCCACGGCATATAACCATAGTTCAGTTCTTGATAACATGAAAACCACCGGGGGGTTTCTCATATTTGTTGGGGGTATCGGAGGACAGATCCGTGTATTTTTCTTGCTCGGTTTCTGCTGTTACCTTTATGATCTTTTTTAAAAGTGTGACGTGGGTGACGCTTTAGCACTATAAGGGCTCATTCAGAGGGGTTTATGTCTGTACGGCATGCACACCCGTAAAAAAAACCCGATCCCAGAGGGGACAGGTGCTGCATGTAATTGGATGCAGCAGCCTGTTCTTCCCTGTGGGAGGATGCGGCTGAATGCAATTATATGCGGTCACATGCACACCCAAACCTGCACATCCGTGCGGGTCCGGGTGTCGGCACTTGGGCGAAGACAGTCTACGCCCAACTGTGAACACCAGGACCCGCACGGATGTGCAGCATCCTTCTGGAATCGGCTCTTTTTACGGGTGTGCATGCTGTAAGTACGTGTACTTCCATCTGAAAAGCTATGTTTTGCACATACGAGGTAAAGCAACAGGTTCACTACATTGCCAGCCTCTTTAGCTGAACATACTTTGCCTTCGGCCACCGGGAGTGAGGAGGAACTGTGCTAGACTCCAAGTCCCAGCTTACACAAGGCTGAGGTCCCTTTCCCCACCAGAGCAGTCACTCATCAGCAGTGGCGTAACCAGAGTTCTGGGCGCCGGGGCAGAAATTTTTTTTCGCCCCCCCCCCCATTATATAAACAACCACTGGAACTGTACCCTGCACCTCCCCCCCACACACACATGTTTTTATTTTAATTTTTCAAATTTTAATATTTTATTTTTTTAGAAACTTTTTCATTTTTTAAAATTAATTTGTATTTATTAATTAATTTTTTATTAAATATTTTTATTTTTTACTTTACTTTTAGGGGCTTCGGGGAAATATTGGGGGTCTAAACAGACCCCTGATATTTCCCTTTAAAAATAGAAAAAGAGATTGAGGACACAGAGTCCTCAATCTCTTTTTCTGTGTCCCCTGTTATCAATGAACAGGAATCCTTTATGAGTGTTCCTGTTCATTGATAACATGGTATGTTTACTATAACTACAATTATGAATGAACAGGAGGAGATGTAGATCACTCCCATTCATTCATAATTGAGGATATAGTATACATACCAGGTCCTCAATTATGTACAAACACTCAGCGATCACTGATCACTGAGTGCTTGTACCCGTTCTCCTCTCTGACACACACTGTCATAGGAGGCTGCAAGAGGAGAGCCCAGCCTCCTGTGACAGCGCTGGCTGTCTCCGCCCCCACACCGCTCTGCTGCACTGTGATAGGCGGCCGAGCGGTGTGGGAGGAAAGACACCGGCCGCTCACAGCGCTCGTCCCGCAGCGCTCGGCCGGCTGTCATTTTCTCTCTGATTCCTTTCATCCCTGCTGGGCACTGCTCTGTGTCCCAGCGGGGATGAAAGGAATCACGGCCGCGCCGACAAAACGGCAGGAAAATGTCACTTTCGGCATTTAGCCGAAAGTGCCATTTTCGGCCGGCGCCCCCCCTTCACTTTTCGCCCGGGGCCCGCGCCCCTGCTGCCCCCCGGTTGTTACGCCACTGCTCATCAAGCACCATCACTGTCATGTGGGTGGAAGGGGGGTGACACACGTTTCCCCATACCTGTATGTACTCGGTATTTCTGTAGAGTGTTAGGGTACCAAAGTGAAGGTGAGCATTTGCTGCTGGTGGTAGGGTTGCCACCTGTCCAGGATTCACCCGGACAGTTCGGGTTTGGAATGCTGTGTCCGGGTTTCATGGCAGCAGAAACTCGGACACGAGATGTCAGGCAGACAGGGGCAACCAAAATTAAGATAGGGGCTACTGGCCCCCCACTGAAAATAGTCTCAAAAGTGATATTTACATATTAAATGGGTGGGGCTACAACTTATTCTCCCCAAAAAATGTCCGTGCATCACTAGAGTGTTCGGGTTTCGCTTGAAGAAAAGGTGGCAACCCTAACTGGCGCCCCACTGAAAATAGTCTCGACTGTGATATTTACATGTGAATGGGTGTCGTTATTTACATATGAATAAGCCACGACTCATTCTCCCCCAAAAAATTCAGTGGGTCACTAGAGTGTTCTGGTTTTCGATGGAAGAAAAGGTGGCAATCCTAGCTGGTGGGGCTCCCAGAATTGTGACCCTGTGGCCAGGCTATGGACATTTAAGTGTTTACATATTCTTAAGAATCAATATCTAAATGAATTTAGGTTGAGTTGACACCATAGCATTGCGCTAAAGGCACGTTACCTGGGCATTAAGAGCATGCTATCGCACAACTCAATGCCATGAACCAATACTTGTTCTGATGCAGAACACAAATGCAGATCAGGAGTTGTGTCTTGGCTCTGACTTCACTGGCTGATGCTTCTTCTGGGTCAGTCTCTAAGAAAGTATTAGAGCCAAAGACAGCCAGGCAAAAAAGGAAATGGAAGCCTACATGTTTATCTGAACTGAAATCTTAAACAATGTTATCCACACTGCCTGGATCATCTTAATGAACAACAGAACACCCTGCTATGTTATGAGCAGAAGGGGTGTTCTATGGTCCTAGCACACTTGCTGACCTAGGGTGACAATGCTGCTTCTTCATAGGTGCAGTACAGGGAGTGAGCGTTGTCACTCTAAAACAGGAAGTGTGTTACTGGCAGGATCACCAGTTGACAAAAAAAAGCCTGAACCACTCACCACTAAAAAAGTAAATTAAACTACAACAGGTTTTTTTCTTGCACATAATTGAATGATAGATATGGTCACAGTGGGCAGCACAATGGTCAGTAGGTAGCTCTTCTGCCTTGTAGCACTGGTCTTCTGCCCTCGCTATACGTTGCCTTGTGGCCTGTTTAATGCCCAATATGCAGCTATACCTCCTTTTCGGCAATAAGCCAGACTGGGAGAAATCTTGATACTTTAGTAACAAAACAGGGTGGGAGAAACTGGTAAAAGAGCACAGAAACATAAAATCAGTAGATAAAACATGTCATTATAGTGTCAGCTCACACATACAGAAAGAGACCAGTCAATTCATAACAGTGATGCTGCCTAAAAGGGATTTGGGCTCTTTGCTCCAGACACGTGTTGCGGATGGCAGTGGATTCTTCTTTCCTTTTTCTTAAAAGTGTGTCAGTCATTTACGAACAGAAACTAAAAACAAGCTCAGTCATGAAGGGGTTAAAGGAAAACAGTCTTAAAGCTGCTACTAACAGAGATGTCTCCCTTCAGCTCCACCTAGTGGCCAATTTTGATATTGCAGGAAAGTAAACCTAATCATTTTTCTTGCTGAGGCAGAACAACTGGGGTCCTCACTTCAAATCCTGGCCAGGATACGGTTTGCATGTTCTCCCTATGCTTGTGTGGGTGTCCTCCCACACTCCAAAGTCATGCTAGCAGGTTAATTCGCTCCGGTCTAAAGCTGGCCATTCATTGGCAGATTTATGTATGAACGTGCATACGAAAAATCTCATCAGATCATTCAATAATGCCATTAGAAACTTGACGAATGTTGTTCAACATTTTATCTGGCTTTAATATTCGAATTTGTAAACTAATGGATTTTCTCAAACAAAATGTATTCTACTTCTTTAATTTTGTTCATCGCTACGGCTGAAAATGATCATAAATTAGACCCCATTAACTATTAGAAAATCAAACAAAAATTCGAACAAAATTCTGTTGGTGTAAAGGCAGCTTCACTTGGCCCCAGTATGTGTATGTGAGATAGAGACATTAGATTGTAAGCTTCTTGAGGGCAGGGACTGATGTGAATGAATAGTATGTAAAGCAGGGATGTACCGATATAGCGGCCACAGAAACATATCTGGCTGAAATAGCGTGCATTCTTTCTTCCTCTCCTCCCCGCTGGCCGCTGCTCTGTTTCCCAGCGGGGAGGAGAGAAACTGTAACAGGCATCGAGCACTCCGGGGGGAGTGCGCTGTGAGCGGCGGGCATCTCTCCTCCCCGTACTGCTCAGCCTCCTGTCACAGATCAGGAGAGCGGTGTGGGGGCAAAGACAGCCATTGCTGTCACAGGAGGCTGAGCTCTCCTCCCGCACCACCCCGCCCAGCCTCCTGTGACAGCCAATCCAAGATGGAGAGCGGTGGTGTGGGCGGAGACGGCTTACATAGCTGTCACTGGGCCCTGAGCTCACTTCCCGCACCACCCCGCCCAGCCTCCTGTTACAGCCAATCCAGGATGGAGAGCAGGTACAAGTAGTCAGTGATCAGTGATCACTAATTTAGGACAGAGTATGTTAATATATCCTCAATTATGAATGAATGGGAAGTGATCTACATCACCTCCTGTTCATTTATGATTGATGACATAGTAAAAATACTATAGCCACATGTTATGAATGAACAGTAACACTCAGCATAGAGGATTCCTGTTCATTTATGACTCCGTGTCCTCAATCTCTTTTTCTATTTTAAAAGTGAAATATCAGGTGTCTGTTTAGATCCCCAATATTTCCCTGAAGCCCCTAAAAGTAAAGTAAAAAATAAAAATGTTTAATAAAAATGAATAAATAAATAAAAATAAAATATAAAAAAAATTAAAAGTTTATAAAAAAATAAATAAAAATAAAATATTTGAAAACATTTGAAAAAGTTAGAATAAAAAACATTTTCGGTTTCAGTTTCGGCCTGACATTTTTTTTCATTTCGGTTTCGTTTTGTTTCTTACATTTTCATTTCGGTGCACCTCTAATGTAAAGTGCAGTGTAAATTGACGGCACTACATAAAATACCTGTAAGAACAAAAAATCATATAGACACAACTTCACCTCATTAACCCTTCACTTTGCTGTGAACAGTTTCCACTCCTTTAGTAAATCAACCCACTTACCCTGAAGAGTACAGAGAAGGCAGGTAAACTAGGAAACCTTAACCCCTGATTGTGTTCACATCCAACAGCTGCTGCTTTGTGGTAACATTATATTAAAGGGAAGAAGAAAAAAGCTCTTTTTGATATCTGACTCCTCACTTAAGAGAAAGAAATGCGTATTGCAACAATGCCTAAAGTCATTATGAATAAAAGAATGAACAAAAGTTCAACCGACCTTGGAAGCTCTGGGTAGTAGTGTTTACGAGGTCAGTTCACATAAAACTGATATTTTAGCTTTGACAGTCAGCTGGTCATACACTGTTATATTTTTTTTTCTTCAACCAGCAGGTTGATGTCTGTAGACGCCCAATCACTTGTATTTTGTGTAGGTGTGCAGCTCCCCGCCCCGGGCTTCTTAGCCCCCTATGTGATAGCAATAAAGTTAAGTGTAAAAACAAAAAAAAAGTTTAGAAATGTTTTTTTAAAGTCGCCTGCCCCCACATACACACGCAAACATGCTTTGGGTGCGCTTACGTGCGAAAACGTCAATTGTGCCGCATATGTTACATATCATCGCGAACGTCGGCATGAGAGTAATAATTCTGGGGCCACCAATCACTGTTAGCACTAAACTGATGAGCGGTAAAAGCTTTTAAATTGTCGCCTATGGCCAATTTGGGGTATGGTAGTTTTCTGAGATTTTGCACACGTACGCAATTTTAAGGTTTGACATGTTTGGTGTCTATTTACCCGGCGTGACCCCGTCTTTTATATTTTACCAAAAATTGGGGTGATAATAAATGTTTCATAACATTTCATAGGGAAACAGGATTTTTTTTCAAATTTTCGGTACTTTTTTTGTTCTATAGTATCCTGCCTTATACTCTGATCGACTGTTAACTCTTCCACCTTCTATATCCTCTTGTTTATCCTAATAGATTGTAAGTGCTTCCACCTTTTGTATCTCCCCTCCCCAAACATAATAAATGATAAATAATAATAATTTGTAAGTAGATTTTTTTCCTAATAACGTAATAGATTGTAAGTTCTTTGACTTTCTGTGTTCTTCCCTTAAACCATAATAAACTGCATGCTCTAAGGACTCATAGACTGAAAGCATCAAACGTTTTCTGCACTTGCAAAGCAATTGTAAATATGGAATGCATTAAAAACTTTTACAACTCATAATTTTAGAGATAAAATAATGGCCCTAAATGATTTTTTCTCTTTTGGACTGTGTGAGGATACCTGCTAGGAGTCATGTAGTAGATGCTGAAAGCTCAACTTCAGGCTTGGAACCAATGAACATTTGCTCTCTCTACCATCCACAGCACAGTCAGATCTGCCAATCCAGAAAGCAGTGGGCTGGACTATGTGTGGCCAGGTATTTATTGACAAGCTACAGACTTTTGAATCAGTAATGATATCTCTCATTGTAGTGCAAGCAGGCACAGGCCCCTGGCGCTGTCAATTCAGGAGCAGTTCTGCATTGTTGTCACACCATCACAGGAGGCTGCAATAGGTGGACGTCATTGACAGGCTGAACAGGACTTTGTGGGATTTTGCAGGGGGATTAGGAGAATACTGTATTTTAGGATGTACTTTTAGTGAAATGCTGCAGCACTTATATGTATTATTAATAAGAGACCGTAGTTCTACTTTGATGAATAATTTTGATATCCAACACACCGGGTAATATAATAGTACTAACTGGTATAGCTATAGTATATCATAGTCACTTGATATAAATCAAAAATCTTGTGAATGTAACAGGGATTATTAGGTAGGCTGGAGTGAAAGAGCTTGACAAGAGGTGCAGATTGTCGGCAGCAATCTGAATTCACAGCAGGCGCCCCACGACTCTGGCCCCGGGGGTACCTGCACTCCAGCTCCAATGTTCAGGTGCAGCTGGTAGAACCAAAGGTGTGTGGCATATGTAGCAATATATCAGACTTGCTGAGTGAGGTACAATGTATCAAAAATCTAACATCTGGATCGGCTGAGCCGAAGCTCCGGCAGCAACCTTGCTGCCCTTCGCCCCTATTCTCATAGGTGCCGAACATCAGTGAGTGAATAGCCGAATGCCGCCGAGCAGCACTCGGCTCGGCTATTCTGCTCGGTACCTCCGAGATACTGAGCAGAATTGAAAAAGAGTGAAATTAATGGGGGGGAAAAAGAGTTGAAAAGAATTTAAAAAATGTAAATAAAAAGGAAAATTGAAAAAAAAATTAAAATAGTTTAAAGAAAAGAAAAAAAAAAGAGAAAATTAGAAATAATTGTAAAAAACGCCAGCAAAGATGTCTGCAAAAGAAAAACAATTGGGCAGAGCTAGCAATGACCGCTAGCTCCGACCAGTTGTTATTGTTTAATAATAGATCAGCGTCCCCAGGTCATTTGGGGACTCTGATCTGTCATTACAACTGGGCGGAGCCAACTGTGAGACCAGAGCTGTCAGAGAGGTCATTTGCGTAGAGAACTGCCGGCCAAAGGATCAGTCAAAGCTATGGCTGGATCCTTCTGCTCTTTAGGGAATAACCCCCTATATATATTTTTATACACATATTACACCAGTGTGTAGTGGGAAGTTGTATTATCTTGTCACTGGACATCTGTTACATCAACTTTGATATGTAGCTGGAGCACAGGCACCCAAAACTGGCCAGAAGAGTGGAAGGGGCCGCTCCATTTGCTTCTCACTACCTCCAGGCTGCGCCTCCCATCAAAAGGCTTTTTCACTCCAGCCTTTCTCATACTCCCTATGACCTGTATAGTCTACCTATTTAGGCCTTGTTCACACCGAAAGCGTGTGCGTTCCAGAGCGGTAGCTGCTGGAATGCACCGCGATCGCTGAGAAAGTTCACCTCGCGTTTTGGGGCGGAGGGGACGTGGCGGTGCATTGTATTCAATGGCACCGCTTCCACGCCCCCACCCCCCCACCTGCAGTGCGATCGAACGCGTGGCAAAACTTTACCAGCGTTCCGTTCCACTGCAGACGCAAAAAAAAGAGCAAGCCCTATTTTATACAGCAATGCAGAACGCAAGTCCCAGGACTGTCCATGTACACCCCCCAAATATTACTAAGTGAACTAAGGACTATCCCTGGAACCCCCCCACCCCCCATATCCCCAGGGGTGTACAGGGGCAATGAGGGCCTGCTGAGACTTGTAGTTCCCTAAGCGATAGAATATAAGTTGGAATCACCTCACCTAACACTGTCACCTCCTGGCAGCTCAGGTCTTCGCTCACAGCATTCCGGCCAGTTTATGGAGAACCGGCCAAATTAATACAGTAAACAGCTCTACTTACTGTATATCTCTTGAGGACTCTATTAGTGTGATATCTGTGCTTGAGTTAAAGCAGAACTCCAGTTAAAAATGTTATTAACCCCTGCAGTGGGGCTACCCCCCGCTGCCAGGGTTAAGTGCTAATTTTTGCCTAGGGTAAAAAAAAAAAAGTTATACTCACCCGATCCTAAGAGCCCCCTGGCTCTTAGAGCTGTCCCTGGAGCTTCTCTCCTCCTCCGCTGCAGCAGTCTAAGGATCATCGAGTCATCATGTCCATTACAACATATAGGACATGAGGACGCCAAGGGACATACCATTTCTGTAGAGGAGTAGACAGACTGGAGGGAGCGCTGTCACAGCCGCCCGACTCGGAGGATCGAGCGAGTATAACCCTAGTCAAAAATGAGCAGTTAACCCTTGCACTGTGGGGGTAACGCCACTGCAAGGGTTAATAACAATTTTAATTGGAGTTGTTCTTTAAGCTGGCCATACACTGGAAATTTCGGCAGGTTGTTGATGAATTTTGCTCACTGGGTGGCCCTGTCAGCAGCCATCTGTCTGGCATTCTTTAGATCAGAAAATAGAAGGAGCAGGTTGGAAATGTTTTGGCTAAACAGTGACGGCAGCCAATCAGCTGCATTCTAACAACAGCACACCCGCCACTGTCGGAATACAATAGCTCAGCGGGAGATTTGTCCATCCACACTGCTTTTGGCAGAAGGATGGAGGAATCCGTTATATTTTTTCTGCTCAGCCCGCCGGTTGAACAAATATATAACAGTGTATGGCCAGCTTTACTCGGTTGTTTTCATATGTTTTATTTGTTTCCAAATGAGTTGCTTGTCAAAAAGACTGCAAGCTGGATCTTGACAACCATTTTCATAGTGCAGTTTACGGATTTGCCAGTATCATCTGCCTTTCAACTAAGACCGACAATTATAGAATAGCGAGCTGCCGAAGAATTCTGTCAGTTACTCAGTGGAAATGGTTTATATAGGACAATTTACTGTGCTAAGGGCCAAATCATCTGCATATAAACTGCAACACCCTTTAGAAAGAGATTTTGGGACACATGGGGGTCTATTTATAAACAATTCCCAGGGCTATTCACCGCGCAGATATCTGTGAATGGTCATTTTGTGCCGATAACGACAGAAACTAACGTTTTTAATGCATTTTATTTTCTGGTCAAATGCATTGTGATGTAATACTGCTTCATGGCCACTAGATGGAGCTCAGGAGCATGGGAAATAAGCATCTGGTGGCTATCATGGTGGAACTACATCACAATAAATTTGATTGGAAAAGAAATAATAAGAACATACATTTTTTCCATTATTCGCAGAAAACAAGGATTCACAGCTATTGTTTATAAATAGACCTTATGCTGTTTAATGTGTAAGACCCCATTCACACCAGGGCAACAGCTTTTCAGCGCTTTATTCATGCGGTTTTTGCAGCGCGTTTATGCACGTTTTATATGCGCATTTCAGCGGGTTTTACAGATGTTTTCTGTTCATATGTAAGCTCGTTTTCAGCTCCTTTTCAGTTGTCCAATAAAAAGCAGTCTCATCTGCAGAAACGCGCTTAAAAAAAGCACAAAAACGCGATTATCAACATGTTTCCATTGTAGTGTCTTAGGAGAAAAACGAGCTGATAAGCTCCACAAAAGAAGCTCATGGACTACTTTTTACAACTGGCTTATTTTTACGTGCGATTCAGCACATTTGCGTGAACGGCCCTATAGGAATACATAACATTTTATTTTGCGTGCGTTTCAGCTCTGGAAAAAAATGCTAGACCAAACGCCCCGGTGTGAACGGGGCCTAACTCCTGTGAGAATTTTATGTAGTGATAAATTCCCCAGGGTTAGGGTTTAATGGTTGTCACCAATTTAAACATGGGGGGGAGTTTATCAAAACTGGAGCAGACAAAATCTGGAGCTTCTCTGTTCAGTTTGTTCAGTTAAGATTTGAAAAAGAGAAGCTGATTGGTCACCATGTACAACTGCTCCAGATTCCGTCTGCTCCAGTTTTGATAAATTCCCCTCAGTATGTTCCTCATTTGTGCTCTTTCTATCTCTAATAGAGTGCTAGACTGCTGCTTATATCCAATTGATTATATTTCCCATTTTCTAAAGGAGTCTTTCTTCCAGACATGCTGGAAGCGTTAATCTTCACCTGTCTAAATCGGCCCTAGTATGCAAAATAGGGACCTTAGATTGTAAGCTCTGGACCTAGAAATCAGTCTGTGGCTTGCTATCACAGTACACTCAGGTCTGGAAAGTGGCACAATACAGAGCCCAGTGCCCAAAGTTGACATACCAGGCTCAGGTGTTGAGGAAACCGTGATCTGGAAATCTATGTATAGGGACTAGCTTAAGCAGCTTGTAGGGAAGTCTTGACGGGAAGAAAAATAGCTAGCAAAAAGGTTAGATTCTATTACAGCAGAGCAGAGAAAAGACATCCATCCTCCTACATTTTAGCAACTGAGGTATGCTGGGAACAGGAGGGGTTATACCAGGCTGGTACTGTTTTTTGCCAGTGTCCAAATCTTCCTGTGGGTGGCAGTATAACCAACAGTCTATGAATTCCCGTGTCCCTCAATAAATGATAAACAAACTAATTTACTGTTACAAAACAATAAAACAAAGTGAGAACAATGGCGTGATCGTGAAAGCAATTTTAATCGAAAATAATACATACAATTTAAAATAAATAATGATAAATGCAATACATTTTGTGAGTTTATCTAACCAGTCCAGTTAAAGTGACACTATACTCAGGAGTTAAATCTTAAAAATACATTCAAGTACCTTAACTAATAACAGGAATGTATCTTATTTGTGTATCACTCGGCTGTAGATCCTCCAATCATCTCTGAATTGGTGCTGACACTGTCCTTCCTTCTGGAGGTTGGCTACTTTTGTTCCCCATGGTCCCTGAGTGTGTTGTAAAGTAGTCTCCGCTCCAAGCTCACTCCCATGATGGACTACAATCTCAATACAAATTAGAAAACTAAACATGAGATTGTATTCCATCACGGGAGGGAGCTTGGAGCGGTGGCTACTTTACAACACACACAGGGACCAATGGGAAGAAAAGTAGCCACCCTCCAGAAGGAAGGACAGTGTCAGCACCAATTCAGAGATGATTTGAGGATCTACAGCCGAGTGATACACAAATAAGATACATTTTAATTAATAGTTCAGGTACTTGAATGTATTTTTAAGATTTCACTCCTGAGTTTAGTGTCACTTTCAAGTTACGATTCTGTTTGAGATTGTAATGTGAATTTTGACAGGCAATGGAGTTAAAATATTGTTTTAAAAGTTGTCAAAGACATGAAGTGAAACAAGTTAACAATTCCCCCTCCTTCCCTTGCAATAGAAGATAAACTAAGGGTTAGTTCACACCATAAGCACTGCGTTCGGGTCCAATTCTGGCCGGAACGCACTGCCTCGCATTGCGGCCAGCTCACTTTTTTGCTGGGCTGGAGGAGGCGTGACGGGCCATTGAAGTGAATGGCACCGTAGCCACGCCCTCCGGCCGCAATGCGATCGCCCGCGCGGGATTGCAAGGCACAGTGTGCCTGCAGTGCGGTCCGGTGCGATCAAAATGCTGCAAGCACTTTTTTGATCGGACCGCATTGCAGGCACAATGTGCCTTGCAATCCCGTGCGGGCGATCGCATTGCGGCCGGAGCAAAAAAGTGAGCCGGCCGCAATGCGAGGCCAGAATCGGGCCAGAACGCACTGCTTATGGCGTGAACTAACCCTTATACACAGAGCAGCGTCTGACACCCTGAAAAACATTGTTTCTCTTCATATCACAATCAATCGATTTATATTTAAAATTGTGTATAAATAATTGAATCAGCGCACTGATTCTCTATCAGCAGTTTGGCAGTTACATAAACTTGCATGCACCGTAACCAATTAACATTTGTAATGTGGAGCGCCGGGGGGAGGCAGTCCGAAAGCAAGGTCTCCAGTGGTCACCACAAAGCCCCTTTCTTTCTCTTTCCCCCTTTTTTTAACATTTGTAATGATTTATCCTGACCCTAGAACTCATGTAGCGAAATCTCGCTCAGTACATTCAAGCTGCTGAAAACAGCAAGTTAGGCCCCTTTCACTCTGGCATTCCAATCAGGTCCAGTTTCTCAGGTGGATCTGATCTAGAGCTCGATGTTAGTTTATGGACAGCTGGATCAAGACAGACAGGCATCCATTTATATCCAGTTACCAGTTACTCCAGCTAGGTCCGGAAAAACACACAGATCAGAGTTCCATTTTGACGAACCTGACTATGCAGGTAATCTGATGTAAAAGTGTAAAAGACACATATACGTGTACATCCATTTCACTATACACCAACATGGGTCCAGTAATTTCATTTTTTTTCCTCCAAGGAGAACTGGACAGACATGGATATCACAACGGTACAAGGGCCCCCTGTGGATTGGAACTGAAGTCGCCTGAGTGAAAGGAGCCTTAAAGGAGAACTATGGGGGCAACCTTTTTTCCCATAATTCTTTTCAGGGTCACGGGAGGACATATACTAATATCCTCTGGTGTCCCAAAACTCAGTATTTGCCCGCTATATGCTGAGAGCGCAGAGCCGCGCTGCAGCCGGCATAGATCCCGACAATACTGTCGAGATCCCCCCCGCTGGCTGATTGACAGCTGGCTCTGCCTCTCTAGAGCCAGAGACAACTGTGCCCGTCCTTTCCTCCAGTCAGCGCTGGAGGAACAGAGAGGGGAGGGGGTTATCCCTGCGGGGAGCGTGACTGACAGTCACCGCTCTCTGCAGGGAGAGGATCGGGAAGTCAGCGATCAGTGGTATGTGTTTGCTGACTTCCCGATTAATAGAGCTGACCTGTGACAGCTTCAGTGTCACAGGTTGGCTTAAATCATGGGGATGAGTGTTTTTCACGCACCCCATGATTCTCCTTTAAGGTTTAACACCAGGCTTGAGCCACAAATAAATATTGGTAGCCCCTCTGCATGCACATAATATATTGCTTGCTTTTCCTAGGAGGTTTAACTAGAGACAAATTCTCATCTATACATCAGTCCCGCAATAACCATTGCTCGAGTCTTCTCTGCCAACTGGAATGTGGGTGGACCACAGATATTATTCCGTGCAATGCAAGACCATTGGTTCTGCACTGAATATCATGATGTTAGTGAGGGGATGGGGGCAGAACCAACAAACAGTAGCGGCAATGGGGCAGTGGTCATCTGTGGTGGAGGTAAGTACGGTAAGCACTGCACTCTACTAAGGATCCCCTAGACAAAACAAGTAATATATACAGTATATGCAGGAGGGGGTCTACCAACATTTTTTCTGCTGGAATTTGGGACGTGTGCACCAATGAAAATTGAAGGCTCATATGGCTCAATCCAAAGGGCTAAGACAGTTGTTATCTTTAAGCAATGAGATCCAAGAAAAGCTGAAAGCAACAATCACACAGCCAAGAATATTGATAATTATGGCATATAACATATGTATTATGGCTTATTAGTGAATTTACCCTATAGCGTAGTCATTTATTAAAGCTGAGCTCCAGGCAGACAGCTGAATAACCATTTAAAATACAATATGGCAGCTGTTTTATCTGTCAAATGATTTCTAATCTTGTACAAATACAAACATTCCTGAGATTTACAAGTCTTGCCGGATAAGTGACCAGTTTTTTCTCTAATGAAGTTACAGCAATACAGCTTGGTCACCTCCCAGCCTGTGAATAATCACTCTTAAGAACAATCAGAACAGTCATGGCTGAGTAGAACTCGCTGAAAGCTGGCCATACATCAAAAGAATTCTGTTTGAAAAAAGTCAGGGTTAAATTAATGATCGACTATAGCGATTAGAAAAATCAAACAAAATTTTAACAGTGCATTTGATTTTAGTTTGAGAAACTCCATTCATTCCAAAATCAAAACTTAAAATCAAATGAAAAATCAACAAAATTTCAAAGTACATTCTACAAGTCTTGTATAGCATTTTCGAATGTTCTGATTTTTCGTATGAAGGTTTGTTAAAAAATCTGCCAGTGTAAGGCCAGCTTTATTTCAAAGAAACAGCATCAGCTGCAGTGGTGTCCCTAGCTGTTTTGCTACCTGAGGCAGAGGGTGCTGCATGCAATCAGAGCAGTGGGAGGTGGATAGAGGAGACAGCGCCGCCAGACATGACAGTAATGCCACTCTCTGCAGGCTCCAGCGCTTAGCAATCTGGGACCCTTTGGCCGGCGTCTTGAGATGCCGGCCAGAGCATCCCAGGTTGCTGGGCGGTG
Organism: Nanorana parkeri; assembly: GCF_000935625.1. Lineage (NCBI taxonomy): Eukaryota > Metazoa > Chordata > Amphibia > Anura > Dicroglossidae > Nanorana > Nanorana parkeri. Next base: position 87,201 of record NW_017308879.1, on the reverse strand, counting down.
AGATGCGTATGGCCTTTACACATCTGAAAACATTGTGCTATGCCGCTCTGCCTGCTGCCACCCACGTGACCCAAAGAGATGCTGCTTTCAGATATTCTAAAAATACTTTTCTCTTTATCTTCCCCTTCCCCCAGCTATCTTACCTGCACAACAAAACCTACACACAAAAAAATATATAAGTTTTCCTTATTTAGAAAAATGTTTAAAATGCTGATAAATACTGTACTACATATACAATGAACCATTGGCTTATGTCTCTTTTTGCCAATAATGTAGTTTTGCAGTACCACTTCTGACCAGCAGATGGCAACACAAACACTTTCCTCATTTACAGTGAACTTGTCATTGAGGCAAAATGTAAAACTAATGCAAGTCCCTAGGAGCAGGCAGCTAATACCACACATCCCCTGGCATCCCAAAATGCTATTTACAGGTAATCCTGGTTTTAACCATCACTTTGCTTTAAGGTGTCATAATAACAGAAGTCCAGCTTATAATGTGCTATTTACAATCCCTACAAGTGGCCTAAATTAATTACATGTTGTACATGTTAGACAAGATATATGACGAGTTACACAAGAGGAATTGTTATCTACAGCCTTGGCTCTGACTTTGTTCACAGCAAGACAGCCATATAGTTTAGTACTTTGCAGCTGTCAGAATTCACAGGAAGCAGAAGGAGGCAAGTTTCTTAAAAGCCACAATCCACAATGTAAGTGATAGCAGGAAAACATGACCTCGCAGGAGATGTTGTATGTTCTACCAAGAAGCTCAGGAGGGGAAGGACAAATCTATAAGGAAAACAGAAAGCCCACTTAAGACAGACTGTTGTACCCCTCCTTCTCTCTGTGGTATCCAAGACCTATTGGAAACAAGCTTAGAAATGTAAAGTCCCATTGAGCTCAAATCCTCCAACATCCTCAGTCTGGTCACAATTCAGATTCCACAAGGTCTGTGATCTCTCTCATAAGTCGGCTGAAGCATGGACGCATGTCTGCTTTCTGTTGTGAGATAAAGAAAACGGAAATTAACAGTACTTCTGGGTAAAACCCACATAGGTGTGAATCGATAGAAATATTGGTAATACCTGCTTTGTGATATATGAATTAAATAGATAAAGTTATGATGGAAAATTGGAATAATTACTCATTGAGAAACCATTTATATTGTTATCGTTAACGTACTGACTAGATGATAATATCTGTCTCATCTTTTCCCCTCCAGAAGCATTTTCCTAACTATGAAAGCCAGTGATGGTAATAGATTAATGATCTGTGGGAGTCATTCAGGGCTTGTGAGGGTCTCAGAGATGCCCCCTCACTTCCGAACTTCCTACTTTTCTTTCATATCTCCACTCACCTCCTCTTCTTCCATTGCTTTGTCCCTCCGTTGATGTCTCTTTATGTATTACAGAGTAAGGGTGCATCATGTTCCCGTTGGCTGTTTTCAAATGCTTGATGGCCAAACTACTGTACCATCAGTTGGATACAATGAGCTACCTTGAATCATTTATGTTACACTCTGTAATGTGTTGTTTTTCTTTGAAATGCTTGTTTACTCTTGTTTTATTTTTTAAAAAATGCAAAAAACTACTGTGAGGATTTACCAACCTTTATATAGCATATTTATGTGTCTCGATAGTTATTACAAAACATATGAGGAAGTTGGGAGTGGAGGGGTGATAGGCTGCAAAAGTTTATCTTGCTAGTCGGCCCCACTGGCTCTCACAATACCTGAACAATCTGATTGGATGCAGGCATTGTTCAGGTGTTATGAGAGCCAGCGGGGCCGACTAGCAAGATACTGAAGCTTGGCACAGTGGGAGATTCCTCCATCCACACAGTTTAGTGTAGATGGAGGAATCTCATCTGACCATAGAAAATCTGCAGATAATCTATAGGTGTATGGCCAGCTTAACCACCTTCCGTCCATGGCCGTTCCGATCGCTTGAAGTAGCTGCAGGTGTGCGGACCCCCCCTCCTGCCGCCGTCGCCGCCGGTCCCGAGATCCGCTGTGCCGGGTGCGGCTGGGACCGGCACGACGCTGTCAGTGGAGATCAAAGGGAGAGCAGTACACAACCTCCCTTTGACCTCCTCTCTGGTCCCTGAATGCAGGAAGTGATGTATATTACATCACTTCCTGCATTTAGTGTCACTCTCCAGTTACAGATGGCGGTGAGAAGCGGATGAAGCAGATCTCTGCTTCATCAGCTTCTCTGGGGTTCCCTAGGTGACATTAGGGGTCTTAGAGACCCCTGATGTCTCCATAAAGAGGACCTGTCATGTGAACTGGCTTTCACGTAGTGGATTTCTTAGTCCCCTATGTGAGAGCAATAAAGTTAAAGGAGAACTATGGGGTCAAGGCTTTTCCCCATAGTTCTCCTAAGGGTAACAGGAGAACACAAACTAGCGTCCTCCTGCCATACAAAGCTCAGTATAACGCGAGCTACAGCTCGCGGAATACTGAGACGCCACAGCTGGAACGAATCCCGACAATTCTGTCTAGATCCACCCAACTGCGTGAGTGACAGCTGGCTCTGCCTATCAAGAGGCAGAGCCAGCTGTACCTGCCCCCTCCCCCTTACGTTCCACCAGTCAGCGCTGGAGGATCGGACAGGGGAGGGGGGAATCCCTGCAGGGAGCCGTGAGTGACAGTCACAGCTCTCTGCACGGATAGATCGGGAAGTGAGCGAGCGCCGGTATGTGTTCGCTCACTTCCCGATCTACTGAGCCGACCTGCGACAGTTTTATTGTCACAGGTCGGCTCCGATTATGAGGCTGAGTGAAAATCACTCGCCTCATAATTCTCCTTTAAGTGTAAAAAAATAAAGTTTAAAAAGAATTAAAGCTTTAAAAAAATAAAGAAGCTAAACAAAAATAGTCACAAATCAAAAAAAAATTTACGTCCCCCGCCCCCCCACATACACATGCAAACATGCGTCAGGTGCGCCAATGTGCGAAAACGACGATTCCGCCTATTGTGCCACACGTTACATATCGCCGCGCACGTTGGAATGAGAGCAATAAGTTTAGGGCCATTAATTACTGATAGCACTAAACTGATGAGCAGTAAAAGCTTTTAAAGTGTCGCCTATGGCCAATTTTGGGTGTGGTCGTTTTCTGCGATTTCGCGGACATGCGCAATTTTAAAGCTTGACATGTTTGGTGTCTATTTACCCGACATGACCACATCTTTTATATTTTACCAAAAAATTGGGGTGATAATAAATGTTTCATAACATTTCATAGGGAAACTGTTTTTTTAATATAAAAACCCCAGTGGTGATTAAATAAAACCAAAAGAAATCTCTATCTGTTACCAAAAAAATGGTATAAAATTCATTCCAGCACAGCGGAATAAATGTCAGTCAAAGTACTGCAGCGCTGAATACTGAAAAATGGCCTGGCCAGGAAGGGAGTGTAAACACCTGGTCAGCAAGTGGTTAAAGGAGGTAGTTTCAATAAAGGTGTCTGATAAAATGAAAATCAGCTAGAATTGGAATCCTTTCTAGCTGTAAAAGGGAAATTGTTATTACTGTATTTTTTGTTTTTTTAACTGGTTCCTATAGCTCAGCACATGTTTCAGTCTGACTGTACAATTACCTTTAGATCTACCTACTATGTAGTGCAAGTGCCTGCTTTATTGGATACAAATTGTTTGGATAGATTAGGTAGGTCCTCATATTAGATCATTCTGGTAAATCTAATTGTACAAAGATTTTTGCGGTCAGATTGTAACATGTATGCTGACCTTAAGTATAGCTTATAAATAAATGTGTGCCCGTGAGCAGCCATATCTGTTCATTTGATATGCAAGATCTCCTTCCTGCTTAGTAGTGCTTCTGCTTCTCTCAATGACACAAGGTCATTGACACTGAATTATATTTGTGATGTACATTAGCTCTGTACGTACTGTCATATTCTGTGAATATTTTAATACATTTTTTTGTTAGTGAATTACATTAGATTTGTATCTGGACTATAAATAACAACGTTATGCATTTTTATTGATATGGTGATACTTCTTAAAGGAGAACTATGGGGTAAGCGTTTTTCCCCATAGTTCTCCTAAGGGTCACGGGAGGACACAAACTAGCGCCCTCCCGTGACCCGAAGCTCAGTATATCGCGAGCTACAGCTAGCGGTATACTGGGACCGCCGCAGCCGGGACGGATGCCGACATTACTGTCGAGATCCACCCAGCTGCGGGATTGACAGCTGGCTCTGCCTATCTAGATGTAGAGCCAGCTGTACCCGCCCCCTCCCCTGTCTGTTACACCAGTCAGCGCTGGAGGATCGGAGCGGGGGAATCCCTGCAGTGAGCCGTGAGTGACAGTCACGGCTCTCTGCAGTGACAGGATCAAGAAGTGAGCGAGCGCCAGTATGTGTTCGCTCACTTCCCGATCTATTGAGCCGACGTGTGATAGTTTCATTGTCACAGGTCGGCGCGAACTATGAGGTTGAGTGAAAATCAATTTCCTCATAGTTCTCCTTTAATGCCACAATTAAAGTCCCCATTTACTTAGGGTACAAATAAAGTACATGTATAGTGAAACATTTTTTTTATTTCTTGATGGAATAGGGTAATGGCAAAACCCCTGTCAGGTTATTTTTCGCTGTCTCTGTCCCGTTGGGAAGATTACACTTTGAATTCTGTCATAAGGATGCAACAGAGAGTAAGGGGAATTCCCCTCTTAGCTGTCATCGGAACAAATGTCCCCATGAGGAAATGTATCCTCACCTCTTGTCCTGATGACAACTTTATAATTTTGTTTTATAACTCTGTGATAATACTCACTGGGACAAATACAGAGGGTGACCCTTCCTACTGGGTACACAGACAACAATAAAACCTACTCCATCCAAAACAAAAATAGCTATACATATAATTTAATTATTACCAATAATTGTTTACTTACAAATTAATATTGTAAGGCAAAGATGAAAATAGTCAACATCATAAATATTATTCACTACCTGTTGTGCTCCTTTATGGCTGTAAAGGCTGTTGAAACAACCAGAGTCTCTTAAACAAAATGTTTAAGGCTTGCTACTTTTCACAGGTGTATGTAGAACAGTCTACAGATAATGTACCTACAACTGACAGCAGACTGTTCATACAAATACTGTGGGGGGAACATATCAAAACTGGAGCAACTCTGCTCCAGATTTTGTCTGCTACAGTTTTGATAAATCCCCACCATGTATGTCTAGTGTCTCGAGTTCCTGTATGGTAACAAAGCACAATCTGAACTGTCTCTGTCTCATAACCCTCTTACCTCCTGCCAGCAGCTGAGCATGAGATGGTACGCTTTTTCTGTGGCCAGTTTAGGCTTGAAGAGTCTCAGTCCAGATGATACTTCCTTCACAGTGTCTGCATTGCTAAGGTGTTCGAAAGGTGTCTTTCCTTCACTGAATATTTCCCAAACCAGCACACCTGCATAGGAAGTAGAATTGAGCAATGTTAGCCAGAGAGTAACTAGCTATACAGATTTCAAATGATTTAAACTATCTTTAGGTTCTCTCTTGCTTGTATTAAACTGGACTTATACCAAAACAAACTTCATGCTTACACCTGGGCATAGCTAGAAACAGTTTTCTTCAGTGGCGGACTTAAGAAACAAAGGGCCCCGGTGCAAGATTTTTTTCGCCCCCCCCCCACTAACCCTGCTAACCACTAAAGAATTAATTTGCAAAATCTTGAGGCAATGTAAATAATGAAGTGTGGCCCCTTTGAAAATATATACCAGACAGGGCTGCACTCATATACTGGACACCCCCGCAACAAGACACCCTGCAGCACATTCGCCCACCGCCTCCCTCTCCCCTCGCGGCCGTTCAGTCCTCCATTCAGACTCACCCGGTATTGGATCCAGCGTCACGGCCACACAGTGTGCAGGGGGCGGGGCATGCGACACACACTCTCCTCTCCTGCCGTCTGTTACTAAGGACGCGGCCGGAGAGGAGGGGAGTCATAGGACCTGCCCCTTTGCTCAGAAGCTCCTGTGCCGGAAAAAGTGATCGCCACCGCCGCGGCCAACTTTAAAGGGCGCCGCGGCCGACTTTAAAGGGCCCCGCTCAGTCCCCTCTGCCCAGTGGCCACAATCCCCGGGAGTGGATCTCAGTGGGCCCTCCCCCAGCCTTGGGCCCCGGGCGGCGGCACCGGCCGCACCGCCGGTAGTTCCGCCACTGGTTTTCTTCTTACACTCAGGGCATACGTGCAGGATGGTCTTTATTCTCTATGACCGGGTATGACACATGCAAATCGTAGCAGAACTGAAAACTGGATCAGAATGCCACAGGTTGTAAAAACCCTCCCCAGCCTGAGCAGGTCACAGAAAATATGAAAAATATTGCTCAAAAATCTTAGGTACAGACAGGCCACTTGCATTTTCAGAAAGACAACATCATTGCCAACAGTAAATGGAATTGCTAAGTAAAAACCATACCATAAGCCCACACGTCTGATTTGCTGCTGTAGCGTGCATACTGGAAGACCTCTAGAGCTGACCATTTGACTGGAAATTTACTGCCTGATGAGCTGGTGTACTGGTCATCTAGCACAAATCTAGAAAAATATAAATAGGTTGATGAAGTATCTAAAAAGTTATGGACAACTCAGGGTCCTCAAAAGAATGGCTAACATTCAAAGGTTTCCCATATCAAATCCAAATATACATTGCATAGAGCACTGGAGAGCAGAGTAGGAAAAGGGTATTTTAAAGCATTTCAAAGCACAATAAGCCACAAATTAAGACATACGAGGGGAACGGGATTATAAAGAGATCACAAAGAGTGAGATTTTAGTTAAGTTTTAAAAACTACTATGGTCAAACTATAAATTTGCATACAGGTGAAACTCGAATAATTAGAATATTGTGCAAAGTTCATTTATTTCACTAATGCAACTTAAAAGGTGAAACTAATATATGAGATAGACTCATTACATGCAAAGCAAGATAATTCAAGCCGTGATTTGTCATAATTGTGATGATTATGGCTTACAGCTCATGAAAACCCCAAGAACCCCAAATCCACAACCTCAAAAAAGTAGATTATTACATGCAATCAATAAAACAAGGATTGTACATAGAACAATATCGGACCTCTGAAAAGTACAAGCATGCATATGTACTCAGTACTTGGTTTGGGCCCCTTTTGCAGCCATTACTGCAATTACTTTTGCACAATATTCTAATTATTCGAGTTTCACCTGTATGTGTTATAGGCTGTCCATACCAGTAAGACTGCGGTCTGCCTCTGTTACCCCCTGGAAAATTTTGTAACTGGTTGATCCAGCCAGTAGAACTATTGGATAGACACTTCCTTGATATGGTGACAATGCTGTTTCATCTGCAGTAAAATCACTGCTGCCTTGTCACTCTCGCTGCTGCAGCTGCTCAAATGCTGATACAGTTGATAGTTCTAAAAAAAGGATAGTCACGACTAGCTTCGCATACAGCCCTTTACATTGTCAGCACGTTGCTCTGTCTGCAGAAGCTTAGGATAATGTAAAAGTCCTGGTCAGTCCCTTAGACCCTCCTCCAGAACTGTCTTTGGATTTCTTACATGGCAACTTGCATTAAAATGCTTGTTTATGAATGGAAATAAACTAGAGGCTTTAGATGGACTTTATCTCTTCCATGGTGGGTCTCCTTTATTTGCATGGAAAACGTAATGGTGGCCTTACACATCCTGCTAGTTTCAGGCAAAGCAACAGATTTGAGAACCACCTAAGACCAACATATAACTCTCAGATGGCATACTGTTTACCGGAGAGCAAGACTGAGTGCTTCCGAGTGCCAGGATGGATCATTATTAGAGTTTTCCCAACATATAGGAATGTCTTTGTGTAAGTGGACACCAATCATTCCTTTACTCTATACAAAATTAAACGAATGGTTCATACCCAGGTCCACACTGCACCTCCAGCTCACAGCCGGGTTTGGGAAATGCTTGAGATGGATGTGGGAAAGACATCTGCCAAAATATGGGGTGCCTTATTAAAATAAAACATGCCATAAACAATCTGAGTAGCCCATTTACCTGGTCATGCCAAAATCTGACACTTTAACCACCAACGACTCTCCAACCAGACAGTTCCGTGCAGCCTGTGAAATATTAATACTCAGAGTTACATATAGGTATGTAGTGTGAGGACTCTCCAAATATTGTGAGGGATATAATGTACGTAAGATACAAGGATAATGCAAGTAAGATACTTACATTATCATAAGGCAAAGTACAGTAGCCCACTGCAACCAATCATCTGCCAGATTTAGACATCACTCTTATGGATGACGGGTTCAGGCAAATTGTAACGTGTACAATGAGTAGGGTAGAGCACAGGTTCAGTCCCAACTAAGGTTCGTCCGAATGTAGAAGGAAGTTTTCAGGGCCGGCCAATCATTTGCAGCCAGGTCATCCCCTGCCCCAACAAAGTGGTGCAATGCTTGTGACATTATTGACCTTTTTTGGCCACATGGCCACATTAGATCAATGTCATTGATCATTATGGTCATGTGGTCATATAAGGTCAATGATGTCACAAGCATTGCACCACTTTGTTGGGGCTGGGAATGCCCTGGCTGCAAATGATTTGCCGGCCCTGCCAACTTCCTTCAAGAGTTCAGACAAGTTCAAATTTGGCCCGAACCTGAGCTTTACCCTGCTCACCATACATGTTACAATTTGTCTGTACGATATTTAGACAATCTGCTTTAGATTTACCAAAGCTATGTAAAATAATGATCTACCTAAACTTGTCAACAATTTGTATCCAGTCAGGCAGACCCTGCACTACATAGTTCTTAGAAGGAGATTGTGAATATGATTGTATAGATTGTGAGATTGTAACATATGTGACAAGCTTAAATTTCTGAACTCAATTGTTTAATTGGATACATTTAATTGGCTGCTATGGGTTACTGGCCTTTGGCCGTACAGATAGATAGAGGTGGCGATGCAGTGGCTCTTACTAGGTCTCTGTGAATAAAATTAGAAGCCTCCAGATATTCCATGCCCTCGCAGACATCCTGGCACATCCCGAGAGCTACACTCCTTGACAGTGTCCCCTTGTTCCTGCGCAGGTAATCATTCAGACTGCCATGTTCCATATACTCAAACACAAGAAAGATTGGCATTTGTTGGGTGTATACACCAAGTAGCTGCACAAGTTTTGGGTGACACATTTTCCTGTTGAAAAGAAAGAGATAAAGAAGAGAAAGGAACAAAATATTTAGCTGAGTGGTCTTTGCAAGATGTGTCCAGGTTTGCAACTTTCTCTGAATTGCTTTATGTCTACTACACTTTACAAACATAGCCAATTAGTTACTGGGAGAGCCAATCTAAATCTATTCCTTAATCACAATGTAGAAGGCAGAGGCAATGTGCAAGGGGCAGTAAGCAACAGCACATTAGATCAATAGAGAAATTATTTTTTTAGGATGCAATGGGTTACGGCAGGTTTCAAATTGCCATACATATACAGGGTTATTCACAAAAGGGTGAAGAGTTTGGAGAAGGCAGGAGAAGTGAACAATCTAGGACAACATAGCTGATTAGGAAAAAATCTCCAATTCAGCTCACTTTCCAGTTCAGCTATGTTGTCCTAGATTGTTCACTTCTCCTGCCTTCTCCAAACCCTTCACCCTTTTGTGAATAACCCTCATAGTCTTATAATGTTTTTGTTAACTTGATTACAGTCGTTTATTAAATATGTCCATCTGCTGGCTCTTTGCTTTGCATCTGTGCACATACAGTATGTGTGCAATGCCTAGTCTCTATTTCTCTATTTCGAACATGGCCCAGTTCCCGGATATTCCATATCCACTGTATGGGAAACACCTCCACAAAATTCTGCATTGTGCTAAATTTTGTAACCGTTCCTCACATCAAAACTTGCGCTTCCTCCACAAAGTCTTCATCTGACATCATCCCTTCCCGAATCATCTTCACAGCAACTTTTCTGGTCCCTTGCCAAGATGCCAGCTTTACCACTCCGAACTGTCCACTGCCAATCTCCTGAATGAACGTCAGGTGGGTGGGATCAATCTCCCATTTACCTGTGAACAGAGAAAAACGGATTACATGTATCTGAGGCACAAGCAACAATAATACTGAAGAATTTGTGTAAATAAAGACTTGTCTTTGGTAAATACATGAGACCTGATGGGTACAGCACACAGCTACCCAAACTAGGGAATGTGGTAAATCTTGCTCTTTTCTCTGTTAATCCAATGTAAGGTAAAGATGGAATTTAGAGCTTTTTAACTGATTTGAATAAATCTCAATATATATATTGAAAATATATCTTTGCCATTAAGCCAGCAGATACAGAAGCCTGATCTGGCCATCAAGACATCAAGTCTTACATTTTACTTTGCATGCTGATCCATCAATAGTAGTATTGTCAAACAAAATATATTTATAGAGGGGGCTCACCATAGCTCAGTCCAGCTGTGACAGGGGTTTTCTCCTTCCAGCAACAGACAGGAAATCGGAGCCGTGACACCAGACCTGTGTGTATCAAAGACAATGAATGGTAATTTAAAAGGAATCCATCTATCTATCTATCTATCTATCTATCTATCTATCTATCTATCTATCTATCTATCTATCTATCTATCTATCTATCGTCCTACTAAATGATAATAAATGATATACATACCCCCTGCGTTGTGGTGGTGGTAGTTGATGAGTTGGGGTATAGTTGGAAACAGAAACTTCTCAGCCACATAGTATTTCTGAGGAGAGTCATTTGTTTGCTGGATATGATAATGCTTCACTGTGTGAATTCCTTCTCTGTAAGAAAAATAGCAGCACAAACAAGTAAGGACACACTAAAGAAACATGCTATTTTCGCTATAACATTACTATTGCCACCAATTTCTTATGTAATGTTATTTAAAATGGCCATTGATTTCTCTTTTTTACGTAATAAAGGTTTGTTAAGATTTTCAAATACAAAGTACAAAAGTAAAACAAAGGCAAACCCTACTCAAGTGTGGTGTGTAGCACAGTATGAGACCCTCGGGGAGAACGTCTCACCACCATTGTCGGGATGCAAATGAACTGCTACAAAAAGCGAATGGTATCAGCCAAGTTCCCATTGGGCATGGGATATAAAATTGATTTAGATACACTTGAAGGCTGGCCTGTAAGGGATGAATGGAAGGATGTGTAAGCATTTGGAGAATTCTGGTGCATAAAGGTTGGACCTTATAGAATAAGGGGATAAGTGGGGCATTCTGGATCTATATGTCAATGAACTGTTACGTCACATACAGAAGCACGATATGCACAATTAGGTAGTTTGTTATAGCAGATAAATAGTAATATTACCCTAGCGACTTAGTGAATATGGATACAGTGTACACTCCTGGCTGTCTTGAGTCCCGCACCATAAAAGCACCTTCTTTTCCCTGTGTCAGAACATCATAAAAATAAATTAAATAAAACAGAACACCAGAAGAAGCATACAACAAATAATAAGCAATATTGGATTTTTCTAAAATGAAATCAGCCTAATGCATATTGATTTTTTGGAAAATGGTGTTATCTTATACAGCCAATCAGATTTCAGTTGACTGCAGACATAGGAAGAAAAAGACAAATGCTGATTAGTTGCTAGAGCGTACTGCACGTTGTACATAGTCAGCAAACATCCCCCTGTTTATTGAATTGCCCTCTATATATCTATCTAAAATACAAAAGCTGAATAATGAATTGAATGTCTGAACCATGACTTATGAAAACATACCAAGTGAATAGCTGGTACGGGACAAAATGGCCGCCCTTATCAATTACCAACTGCATTACATACTGCTGTTGGGGCATGCATGACTTCGGGTAGTACACATTATTCTTCTCAATACATTATGAGGTTTTCCCCAATATTAATAATAAATGTGTTATGCATTGTTTTAGTAACCTTATGATCAGGGGCGTAACTTTAGATCATGGGGCCACATAGCAAAAATGTGATGGAGGGCACCCCCAACGACCTCTCTCTGAGCTGTCACCTTCGACACAAAGATCCCAAAGGCTCCTCTTGTGCATCAGACATCAGCTTTCCTACACTGTAGACTTTACAGAGGATTAGGGTTGTCATCAACTACTCCAAACCCTAATGATACGTTACTATGTTATCTTCACATGTTCTATATTTAATTTGCCTCACCGCCTGGGTTGCTATGGCTTTAGTTACGCCACTGCTTATGATCATGTGAATATCCTGCTTACAAAAATAGGTTCACCATTTACAATTTTTTTAACATAAAAATATTATAAATTTTTTTTTAAAGTTTAACTACTAAGTGTTGATCTGTGTATTGTCAGCTTCGTTTTAGTATAAATTATGTTATTAAAGTTAAATCCTCCTTACATTTTGCGATTTCTCTCACCACCTCATCAACATGCTCATAAAATTCAAAAACGAAAACCTTTCTGTTTTCATACCTTCTCCTTAATTGCATACTTTACCTTATTTTAAACCTAATGATGTAATCACTAGGTGTCTATGCTTCTCTATGCTATGCAGGCAGCTCATGGTCACTGGGAGGGTCTGGCGGGGTGCTGTACCTATTTCCTGAAAACAGCACCCTGCCTTAGTACTCACCCTGCCTCAGTACATTCAAGAGCCCCCTCATCTCTGATGCAAACAGTGGACTGGCGCTTTAGAGGAGTTTTATATATATATATATAGATATATATATATATAGATATATATATATATAGATCTATATATATATATATCTATATATATATAGATATATATATATATAGATCTATATATATATATATCTATATATATATAGATATATATATATATAGATCTATATATATATATATCTATATATATATAGATATATATATATATAGATCTATATATATATATATCTATATATATATAGATATATATATATATAGATCTATATATATATATATCTATATATATATAGATATATATATATATAGATCTATATATATATATATCTATATATATATAGATATATATATATATAGATCTATATATATATATATCTATATATATATAGATATATATATATATAGATCTATATATATATATATCTATATATATATAGATATATATATATATAGATATATATACTGTATATCTATGTAATATCATATGAAATATGCATATGATATTATGAATTTTATACATAAATCATGTAATTTTGAGCCAATCTTATCAGACTTTTCAATACTGATTATGATGTTTGTGCATGCATATCTTTATCCCTGAGGAAGGGGTTCCAAAACGCTTTCAGGGTGAAAAGTTTGGAGAAGGCAGGAGAAGTGAACAAATAGGACAACATAGCTGATTTAGAAAAATTCTCCAATTCAGCTCACTTTCTAGTTTAGCTATGTTGTCCTAGATTGTTCACTTCTCCTGCCTTCTCCAAACTCTTCACCCTTTTGTGGATGACCCTGTTTGTCTGATTTTCCGATTTGCTGAATAAAATCACTCTGGATAAGAACTTTAGACCTAAAGTTCTTAAATTCACATTTCCATGAGAACCCAGATACAGTTCTTGTATATTTGTACAGAAGCAATTCACCCAACCAGGTCTATCTTCATTCAGGAAAATGTATCCCTACCATTACTTTGACTTAGGGGAAGCGATATACTAACATTAGATGAAAACTGGTGTTTACCAACATAGCTTCAGCAAAAGGCACATGGGAATCGAAATCAAACATGACTTTTATTTTTAAACCAGAATTCCTGCCAAAGCTTCTTATAATATAATGCATAGAAAGCTAGAACTTGCCTGATCAATCAGAAGCCTTTCAGCTTGGTTCCTGCTAATATTTCTGTTGTACCATCTGAAAACAAAGAGGCAGATTAACATATACATGCCAAGGCCAGCATTAGTGAATTACAAAATGGTTCATAAGAAGGAAAACCTGGGCAGGGAATGGAGAGAAAAATTCATCTAAGAAGTTCCCCACTGAACCCCACTGGTTAGTCCCTGGGCCAACTAGTCTGAAGAGTGGGTTCTCAATGTGCCAAGGGACCAAAAAATAAAGAGTGAAACACTTATTTTTGGTTATTATTGGTTATGAATGTAAACAGGGCTGTCCCTGTTGTGTAACGGTATCAGCCAAATGATCAGACAAGTAGTGATGTGCAATTTCCACTTTACTAAACAATGAAAATCAACATAAATTGCACAGGGGATCATATGAACAAAACGTTAATATGAACAGTAAGGAAAACAGGGATAGAACATATGAAAACAATTCTACTGCAGTTATACTAATGGCCACTAGATGGCAGCAGGGTATTCTGAGTTCAGTTTACTGAGAGAAAAGGGAGATACAGAATCTCACGTGTCCAGTATAAGGAATCGTTCGTTCAACAAACTGTTAGCTGAGTGTATCTCCTGCTGGCACAGACTTCACACTGGCACTGCTGCTGCTGGCTTCGGTCAGGGGGTTCTGGTGACTGTAGATAGGGCCACCCCTCCAAATGGACTGTAACAGAGGCCTCTCCAGTGACTGGGGCTTGGACAGATGCTTTGCGCTCACTGTTGGTGGCCCGCACACCAGACTTAACAGGGGAGGACCCTGCACCTGGGGACAGCTCACTTGCCCAGTCACTGCTGTCCCATCGGGCAGGGTCTCTCTAAGCACAAGAAGCCGGGAGGAGCTGGCATTTATATCCCCTGGACATGTCCAGGAACTCAGGGGATGCTGGGAGGATTGTGGGGAGTTGAGTTAAAGGGACCTGCACCTGAATATGAATAAATAACTTTTTGCTGTTGAATATGAATAAATTCATATAACGCCACATCCCTATAATGAGGCAACCCAGGGTTGTTGCCTCAGACAGCTTCTCTTTTGGTCATGGGCCTGCCACCCTGTTTCTGGCTAGAGTGTCCCAGGTTGCAAGAGCCAGGAGATGAGATGTGTAAGTGCCATAAACATCTCCCAGCCCAGATCTTAGCAACCTGGGACACTCTGGCTGGCACCCCACCCAGCTTATGGCAACCAGTGATGTCAATGAGCTGGGTAGTATTATCTTCTTTTAAGAAGGCTTTACTGTGTTCAAAATGGCATGACCCAATGTTTTACAACATCCAGGGATAAATATTTAGAAATTGTAGGAATTATTACATTCTAACGTTAGATGGCAGTTAGAGAATCTTATAGAGGCTTATACACCAAGAAGAGGATGTGGTCCACAAAGGCATGGAGTAGAAAGACCTAGCTGTCAGGCAGAGTATACCTTTAAAGGAGAACTATGAGATGAGTGATTTCCACTCACCTCATAGTTCTAAGCCGACCTGTGACAATGAGACTGTCACAGGTCGGCTCAGTAGATCGGGAGGTGAGGGAACACATACCGGGTTCCCTCACCTCTCGATCCTGTCACGGCTCTCTGCCGTGACAGGGGGAGGGGCTGGATTCCCCTCTCCCCACTCCGATCTGCCAGCGCTGACTGGCGGAACGGACGGGGGAGGGGGCGGGTACAGCTAGCTCTGCCTCTAGATAGGCAGAGCCAGCTGTCACTCACGCAGCTGGGCGGATCCCGTCATCTACGTCGGGATCCGCTCCAGGTGCGGCGTCTCAGTATACCGCGAGCTGTAGCTCGCGGTATACTGAGCTAGGGTAACGGGAGGACGCTAGTTTGTGTCCTCCCGTTACCCTAAGGAGAACTATGGGGAAAAACACTGACCCCATATTTCTCCTTTAAACGGGCTAGTGTATCAAAGAGTAATAGTGTGCCTCTGTATAGTCCTGTGGGCTGTATCATAAGATCTAATTTAATCAAATAAAATCAATTTTAGTGTAGGTATAGCCACACATTTCTATTTTTTTAGTATAGTAGGGAAAGATTAAACATCTATCAGTTTATTTTTTACTGTCTATGTTCCCTTGGGGAGATTTCCCTTGACCTCCTGCTTCGGAGATGCAACAAGAAGAAAGGGGCACAAAGTGCTGGGAATTCCGTTTTTAGGCAGTTGTAACTGGACGATTTACCTTCAGTTCTTTTCTCATTTTGGATTTCCCATCCTTTTCTGGTCACCAAGACAAATAGAGAGGATTAAATCTACTTAGTAGCCACCCAGATTGCAGTAAAAACCTGACAGATTCTAACCCTTCGCTAACTCTATCTAAACCTTTAAAATTAGTTTTGGCTATACATGCCCTTTCATTGTACAGCATGAATATTTTGTACTTGGTCCCCAATTCTTTATTAAGAAAAACATAGTTCCTGTTCATAAACTACATTGTCAAAGAAGCTTTATCAAAGTTGGGTCTTGGGAACCAATATGGTCTTTATAATGCTGCTTTTTACTACTTTTTTATACCCATATTTTCCAACCGGTGCCATTACTTACTCATAGGCCAGGAGACTATCTTCACTTTGCTTTGCCAAATAGCTGCTTGGAGCATAACCCGCATGCCTGAAACAAAAAGATACAAATACTGTATATTGCTATACTTCACTCTTTTTGGTCTCTATGGAGAAAAGGAGATGATTGCCGATTGGTAAGGGCCATAGAGTAGATCAATCCAATTCCATAGGCCTTTGGATCTGCAGCCACATTTGCACTTATTAACTGTCTTATATATTGACTAGCAAGAGTGTGCCCTTTTGTTAAACCGGCTCAATACAGAAAGTTGCATCACTGCTGTGGCGTCAAGCAGAGAAGTGAGCAATGGTACAGTGGCTGTGAGCATTGGGGCCTGCGTTGCAGTGGCAGTGAGTGCAGAAGTGGGCTTTGGTGTACTGGCTAATGAAGTGGGGGCAGGGGGGAGGATGGGGGTCTGGCACAATGGTGAGAGTGGGGGTTGGTGCAGGTGTGGTGCAACTGAGGTTTAGTGTTAGCTGTTACAGGGAATCTGAATGTAAAGGGGCCTAGAGTAGGACATCAGACCTGGGATCTCTGTGGCAAAAACTACTGGTGCACTTATACTAATGTATTGGCCATACTGAGCATGTTAACTGCCTGGGGATCACAAACAATGGGTAAGTCTGTTGCAAACACTATGAGGGTTATTGGCGGTCTTGGGGATATAAAGGACACTTCTGCCAACATGTCTGTATTTTTTGAAACCCTCAGATTTATGTGGCAGCTGGGTAAAATGTTCACTTACAATTTCACAGAGATATCGGAGAGATATGTGTCTAAATTTCATCAGGGAGAGGCCAGGTTTGATGCAGTATTTGACCTTTGGCAAGTATGCTGCTGTAGCAAACACAATTCAAAACCCCTTTTACATCAAACTCTTTTGACCCCAAAAAAATGACATACTGAAACCCCCAAATTTTAAAACGATTGGGTGAGCTCATCAGTGTCCACCTACCCATTCTTATCCTTTACTTTCCACCAGTTTGGTTCAGAAGTGTCCAGTAACAGATATTCTTCTCCTCTGCGGAGTGCCAGCTCTGCCGAATTTTCTGTCGTGTAATCGTATAATGCCAGGGACCAGCCAGGCTCTAAGTTGCTTATCTGGAAATTTAAAAATGAGATAACTATTTTTAGATAATTGTATCCAAGTGACAGATGCAGATTCCACAACTTCCCCTTCTTAGTCAAAAATTGTAACTTATTTTTAATATATAGCTGTTTAGATCTCTAAATAATGTCTATGTTGTTACAGTTTATGCAACTAGGAGAGTTGCAAAGCTCCAAAGCTCCTAAGTCAGGCACACATTGTTGTCTGTATACACCTTGATAATTGAGTATCAGTTGGATCTATGCTTTGTTCAACCATTGCAGGGCTTTTCCAAATTTAAACCTGCTCAGCTATGACATACTGAGGCCCGTAACTTTGATGGGTAGCCTCATTGTTTGCTAGTAAGTTGCAGTAGAGGCAACCCTGGGCTGCCAATCAAAGAAGCTGTTATAATATTGCACAGCAGGTTTCAGTTCTCTCTGTGCTGTATGTAAAAGAACATGTTTTCCTGTCTTTTACCTGTTCACCACTTTTGAACAGACCTCAGATTCACTCCAAAGCTCAACTCTATCTTTCAAACAAATGGAAATACAATGGCCCATCAGGTGTAAAATAAAAAGCAACTATGACTGCAATACTCACCTCTTCTCCAAAGCTATCCCTCGCAGATTCACCACTTTACAATACAGCCTTAGTCCTTTTCTGGGTTGCATGATCCTCACCATCATCCAAACCTCTTCCAGTGAACCCAGAAACCAGGTTCACTCAAGCCCAACACCATCTTTCAAAAGAATGGAAAAACAATAGCCCATCAGGGGTAAAATAAAAAGCAACTCTGGCTGCAATACTCACCTCTTCTCCAAAGCTGTCCCTCGCAGATTCACAGCTTTACGATACAGCCCTAGTCCTTTTCTGGGTTGCATGACGCTCAGCATCATCCAAACCTCCAGTGAACCCAGACCATCATGGACATGCCCCCTAGGGGCTTGTTTTCACATTGGCCTAGACAGAGATTTCTGATTTACTGTATAGTACCAAGTTATAGAGACTCTGTATACAAGTTCAACATAAAGTCACATACATGAAAACACTCACCCTGTTGTCGTCTGGGGTGGGAGGCAGAGGTTTCCCTTAAAAAAAAGGAAACAGAAAATGTAAAATCCTAGAAAAAACATTGCATTTAATTAAAATTAATAAAGGACAGATCCATATGGTGTATGGGACTGTGGTACCTCACCATTAACAGAAGAATGTAAACATTGTTTTATTAAGAGCAGTACAGAAGAAATTAGTTCAATAGAAATATGAAATGTTAGCACTGCATGTTTTATTATCTTACCTATGAATAATTTGTATTTAGTAAGTACATAGTGTCCACCATATTTGTATATTATATCAACAGGTTTGACCTGTTTTGTTGGGCTGTACAATGGTTGTGCCTTGCTGACCCAAGCCTACTAGACAGGGTGTAACTTGCTGGAGAACAACAGACTCTTTACAGTCACCAATGACAGAAAAACCTACACTGTTCAATTTGCCAGAGACCATGTGATCTTTTACTAGGCTTTGGGTAACATAAGAGAGCTTGGGTGCTATAGCTTTTATACACAGCAAGAAGGAGGTAATTGCTTAAATTCAAAATAACAATTTACCCTATTGATTAATGTGAAATCTGCACTTTATTGACAGGTCCACTTTACAGCAGCTTGGACAGTTTTTGATTATAAGGGTTTGTACCAGGGCCAATAGGATCAAATCCCTGAAATCTAGTCCTTGGTAAGTTTTATGGTTTAGATTTTCTGACCACCCCGTATGAAATGCTTTACTATAGAGTAACATAAGAAAAGTAATACAAGTGCAGATATTCTGTATGGTATTTTGTCTTCTAAAAACTCAAAATGATCCTCTCACTTCTTCTTTTCACAAACTGTGTGTGAAACTGTCCTGTTGTGTGACAATGAGTTCTGTCTAGTGATTTAAGAATTCCTAACCTAAAGCTCGAGATTTCATAAAAACTCTAGGAATGTCTTTCCACAAAGAAAATGTATCTGGAAGATTAGAGTAAAGCTCTGTTCTATATAGTGCCGGGTTATTTCTCTAAACAACATGGCTTATGATTTTATTACATTGATCGTATTCTTTTCTTAAAGGAGAACTATGGGGTCAGGACTTTTCCCCATAGTTCTCCTTAGGGTAACGGGAGGACACAAACTAGCGTCCTCCCGTCACCCTAAGCTCAGTATACCGCGAGCTGTAGTGAGACACCGCAGCCGGAGCGGATCCCGACATCGATGTCGAGATCCGCCCAGCTGCGTGAGTGACAGCTGGCTCGGCCTATCTAGAGGCATAGCCAGCTGTACCCGCCCCCTCCCCCGTCCGTTCCGCCAGTCAGCACTGGTGGATCGGAGCAGGGAGGGGGGAATCCAGCCCCTCCCCTGTCACGGCAGAGAGCCGTGACAGGATCGAGAAGTGAGCGAACACGGGTATGTGTTCGCTCACTTCCCGATCTACTGAGCCGACCTGTGACAGTCTCAGTCACAGGTCGGCTAGAACTATGAGGTGAGTGAAAACCACTCACCTCATAGTTCTCCTTTAAGTGCTTTCATAGAGAACATGGGGCAAGTCATTAGTTCCTGTCTCAAAATGAGAACATACATACCCACAATGGTCCCTATTTTCATCTTTCATTCTAACTTGGTAAATTGTGATCATTAAAGCTTAGTGTGTTCCCCTTTGTTATCATAACTCGGGTTTGACTGTATATGTTTATAAATCCATGTTTTTTCTTATTTTAGGATGGAGTTTGGAAGGTTGGAACTCCTGTCAGGTTTTTATTGCTGTCTGTGTCCCTGTTGGGGAGAAGTAGAAAGGTTCTTGTCACACTCCCATGTAATAGGAAAGGTGCTCGTAATGACTGCGGATGGCACCACTGTATGCATAAGATAAATGTGAAAGATGTCACCAGCACACCGAAAATCCTTTTGGACTCATCAAATGCTCATTTTATTGAACAAGTTGTCAGAATGGATATAAGCGCTTTCGGGACCCTCGCAGGGTCCCTTCATCAGGCTTCAGCATTGATGTCAACATCAGGCTTCTGCATTCAATGCTGAAGCCTGATGAAGGAACCCTGCGAGGTCAGAGTACAGTCTGAATGAGTCAGATGACTTCCACTGATTTTCACCAGGTGTGGATTGGATCATCATCTGGTTTGCGGTCTGCACGATTTTTTCTGATTGAAGATCACTTTTCAGTTCACTTTTATCACTGGATTTGGAAGTCATCTGTCTCATTCAGACTGTACTCCGACTTATATCCGCATTAGACTTGTTATCACAAGGATTGGGTCACATTATATTTATCATTTTCACTATTTTTGCATGATTTGTGATTATATAGAGTTTGCTACGTTCAAAAATATCTCTCGGTACTGAGAATTTAATATGTTATGTCACATTGTTCCTTTCACTATTCACGATTAATGTATGAATTTTAGAGCTCAGCACATGATAGTAGTTTAATTATTGTACCCTGTAATAAATGTCTATTCATAATATAAATATGTTATGCAAAGAAGGAAAGAGCTGCATAAACCATCAGTTTGTAAAAAATAAGCTTAAAATAATACTTTTAAATATAAAAATACCCGTTATATAATTGTTCCTGTAATGTAATGTAATGATGAGATTTGAGATAAATTTTGTCTCCTAACAGGAAAGTGTTATGTGGGGAAAAGTGGGGATAAACAAAAGTAAATGGTACTTTGACATTCTCTGCATTTTACAATGAGTCCAAGGGGTACAAGGAATCATGTGAAAGGTTTTGTGTACTCTGTAAAACATACCGTAACTCCCAATTTGAGATAAGAAATTGGAACACCTCCTTGCCCCCTTTTCTTTCTTCACCCCCTTGCCACCTGGCACACTGCTTTCCGGACTCCCTTATCTGGATAGTTCCCTCTCCTCGAGATGGATCCCCGTTTTGAGGAACCTGGAGAAACTATAGTCAAAACTATGACCCACCTGACGATAGTTATTGTCCCCATGTACCTATGTTATTTGCATCATGGTTTTGACCGCTATACCGTGTATCTTACCTTCTGTCAAAATTCAATAAAAACTTTGAAACAAAGAAATTGGGACACCTTCCAGTACAATGTATTTAGGCAATGGACACATCCTCACCATGGCCTCAGTTATACAGATCATTAAGGATTTATATACCAAAAATGAATGGTAAAACCCAGCATTGTTTTTTTTTCACAATTACTTTTTATTTATTTTGACGTTTCAAAATAGCAAACAAGATAAATAAAAGATAACTTAAGGATTTTATTGCAGAAAAACACTTTATGGTAGGTAAGTAGCACATTTTCATAGATATCTGTACATCAGACCAAAAAGTGGGAAAGCTGAGGAGGGAAGAGGGACGGCGGGATCTGGTTCCAATACAGGACAGTTGAGAGGTATGTGTAAAATGCTACATAATGACTATATCAATAAAGAAAATACTTGTCCCCCCTTGGTCCCTGGAGAAACAAACCGCGGGGTCTACCCCCTCTACCTAGCCTCTAGCTCTTCAGACCTTGTTGACCCCAGCCTCACTTTGCCGGCCACCCACTCACCTTGGAAATCCGAGACCCCGCTTATCACCTGCATGGTCCCCCCCGCCCCTGGGATCAGCTTAGTTTGGATGTGGGGAACCGCTACACCGGTTCACTGTACAGGTCATTCCCCCCTGCTGGTCCATGGGTGAGGGGCTATGCGGTTTAGGCCACCGTAGTATGTCTTTTTATTATTGCCGCAAATGTGTTATACTTGTGTGCAGACGATTTATCTCTATACTGGTCCCGGTGTATGGGATTGTACACCTTTTTGTTTATGTCTATTTGTATTTGTTAAAAAAACCTGTTAAATAAAAGAATTTATAAAAAAAATAAAAATAAAGAAAATACATATTTGTAGTGTGAGTTTGTAAAACAAAATTCAAAACAAAGAACTCGACCCTCGTATTACTACAGACCAGATCCTCATTCACCAAATTACTATGTTAGACCACATTCATGCTTTTCAGCAACAACAAACAGAATTCATTGTCACTTCCTGTCCCCTTTGGAAATTCCCTGCCTAACCTTAACGTCACTTCATCTGTTTCTGAAACCACCAATAGGTCTCTCGCCCTCGCTTTCCTTTCCCAGCTGCACCCAGTCTAAAAACAATTACATCTTTATCTTCAATCCCTCTACCAGTTCACTAATTTATACTACTATAGTTCAATTCAATGATCAGCCAAAGCTTCATGTCAGAGATTTACAGAACTCTGGGCAAAACTCAATAATAATACAAACAACAAGTGTATATTAATACACAATTAAAAATTCCCTAAATCTGTGGCCCTTAGCAAAAGAATTAAACTTTACAGGGTTATTCGCCAAGCTGCCAAAAGCAGCCGAGTGAATAACCCAGCCGAAGTGAAGTGAGCCATACGCTGTTCGGCTATTCACTTCTTCTCAGTACTGCTGATTTACTCTGCATGTTCGGATGAGCCGAAGTGCAGAAGGAGTTCGACTCATCCAATCCAACATCTGGATCGGCTGAGCCTGAAGCTCCAGCAGCTCACTCGCTGCTGTTCGTCCCTATTCTCAGGGGCCGAACGCCAGTGAGTGAAAAGCCGAATGCCGCCGAGCTATATTCGGCTTGGCTATTCTGCTCGGTATCTCGGTACTAGAAAATAAGTGAAATAAAGAAGAAAAAAAAGTTGAAAATTGTTTTAAAATGTATGAAAATTAAAAAGAAATGAAAATAAAAAAAAGAGAAAATGAAAAATAATTTTAAAAAACACCGGCAAAGATTCCGGCAAAAGAAAAACAATTGGGCGGAGTTAGCAGTGACAGCTAGCTCTGCCCAACTGTTTTCTATTGGCCACCTCCGCCAGGTCCCGGCCAATGAATAACAACTGGGCAGAGCCGGACGTGACATCATGGCCGGCTCCGCCCAGTTGTTATTTTTTTAATGACAGATCAGCGTCCCCAGATCATTTGGGGACGCTAATCTGTCATTACAACTGGGCAGAGCCAGCTGTGACCTCACGGCTGGTTCCGCCCAGCTGTCATTTGCGGGGCAAATGGCCGGCCTCCAGCAGGCTGCTTTCCCCACTTCGGCTGTCACTTCGGCTCAGTTGAGCCGAAGCATATGCCTTTGGCTCGGCTGAGCCGCTCGGCTGCTATACAGGCTATTATGAATAGCACGTACAGCAGACCTTCGGTTCGACTGAACCGAAGGGCTCCGGCGGTCGAAGGATCTGCCGAAGCTACGGCGGTATCCTTCGGCTCAATAGTGAATAACCCATTATAATGTTTTGAGGTTTGGACAAAAATGTATCCATGGCACACAATGTAGTTCCATGCAGTAGTTGGTCCACCAATACAGCTAAGGTCTTGCTTTAGCTGCAGGTTGCCCATATGAAATCATCTGTTTTAATGTGGCACTGTAAGACAAGTCACAATCTAAAACAAAGCAAATAAACATAACCTTATATTATCACTTTATTAGGTTTTTTATGTTTTGAGTGTAGCTTGCCATTGATTGAAAATCTGTTTGTATAGATGATTTAAGTGTATGGAAAAATTAGATCTAAGGTTGGAAACAAAATGAAAATTCAGACAGGACATAGAATACGTAGAACATAGATATGTTGCTTGTTCGGTGTCAGACACAAAGATCATATGATAAAGTCTACAGAGAGAACAAGCTGGCAGAGCATCTTAATGTCCAAACTTGTAAAATTTTATTATTCTAGGAGAAGCTGCTCAAAGCACCACGTGGAACCAATTATAACGCATTTTACCCTCTACTGGAGCCCAAATGTCAGAGGAGGCTTCAGCTGGGGCTTTGGGTGCTGTACATAGCTTCCTTCCATCACAACACCCAGTTTCAGTACATTGCAGTATTTTTGCAGATCGCACTGGACTGGAACGTAGGCACTAATGTGCCTGCGTTTCGGGTGCAGGCGATCGCACTGCGGGCGGGGGGCGTGGCTGTGGTGCCATTGACTTCAATGCACTGCCGCGCCCACCTCCCGCGTCTGATGGCTTGCATTCCAGTGCGTTCCAGAGGCCGAACGTATTGGAACACGGACTTTGTGGTGTGAACCGGCCCTAAGTAATTTCAATATAGGAGAGGAGCCTGTACAACACTAAAGGTAATGCTAGAGTTCAGCTTTAACAATAGCGACAAACATGGCAGCTGCCTCGGGCCCACCACTTCAAAGTGGGTCCTCCAGCCCCTGCTTTGCAGGGCCCCTCACAACCAAAGAGTTGCCTTGCCCATGGCTATGCAGAAGCACCTGTACATCCACCATGCTCTTTCAGACCTCAGATCAGAGTGGCAAAACCAAGGGGACGCCTAGGCTCCTCCTCAGTCTTGTCAATTGTTTTTGCTGTCTTTGACATCATTAGGCAGATTCACTTTTTCTGTTGAGCCATTGTCACCAAGACAGAAAGTGATGTGAACTTCAAAATTTTAGAGTTGTCGCCAAAACAAGAGGTGAGGGGAAATCTTCCACTGGGAGCACCAATTCCAATGACAACTCTTCAAGAAGGGAATTCACCTCACTTTGTATAGATTTCCTCTTACTTTCTGTTACATCTCTGAGACTGGAAACAAGGTTAAATCTCCCCAACAATACACAGACAACAACAAATAAACTGACAAGTGTTCTAACCTTTCATACTCTACCCAACACAAAACAAAAAAGTTAGGGCTAGACATACATGTTACGTTGCCCACATAGTTGAAGTCCTTCTCTAATAACCAGCCTTGCTTCCTCATAGTTTCTGTGCCTCTGCCCACAACAGCAATCATTCTGAGAAACACAATACTGACCCTTTCCTGAAGTAGTAATCATTTCACAACCTACTCTGGCTTCCACTCACAACAGGAAAATATGTTTCACTGTTCACGGAAAAACAGCACCAAGCATAAAAATATGTTTAAATCAGCATTTTACTGGTAGTATCTAAAAAATCCAATTAAAAATGTTTAAAGTTGAACTCCTGATGTAAATATTTATGTACACTTACATTGGCCCAGCTTGGCACAATGTAAGTATACACTGTGGTAAGTATACATTGTGATATGACCAAGGGGACCCTGTAAAACACTACAATGTCTTACAGCGATCCTCCAGGTCCATTGTGCTGAACAACTTCGGTGAAAACACAGTGAACGCCTAGCATTTTTAGCAATGAGTACTACACATTATATCATTGGACAAGGAAGGGGTGATGTTATGATGTCACTGCCCCTCATCTTATCAGAAAATACCTAGTATTAATTAATAGAAATATTAGTGATTTGTTGAATGGCCATTGTGCCGAGTGAATGACCACCTGTGCTTTCAGAGCGGAGGGGAAGATGCTTTGCATACAGGACCCAAAAGATCACTCTAAAGGTGCCAATACGGGTGATCCCGCGATCGTAAGATAATCGGCAGGTGTATGGGCAGCGTGCGACCTCTTCTACTGTAAGGTCGCACGACATTCGTCTTCCGAGCATGCTTGAAAACCTGCCGAAAATCGTACGATTTTCGGCGGGTTAGTGGCGTGCTCGGGAGACAAATGGCGCACTGGCCGGTGTGCGCAAGCGCACACTGCCTGCTCAACACTGCAATCATCGGAAGCCCTCCCCTCAGCGGGAGGGGCTTGCTATGATCGCAAGTACGATCTGCCTGTCCAAGATGGGCAGATCGTACGAAATTTTAATTGCCTTACAACCATCGCACAACGAAAGTCGTGCGACGGTTGTAAGGTGTATGGCCAGCTTAAGACTAGCTACTACAGTGTTTTATAGGATCCCCGTGGCCCTACCAGGTATAAAATATGTATACATTGGACCAAGCTAGACCAGTGTAAGTATACATAAACATTTATACCTGGAGTTCAGCTTTAAGCATGCTGGACAGTTGATTATTATTATTATTCAAGATTTATATAGCGCCAACAGTTTGTGCAGTGCTTTACAATATAAGGAAGACACTACAATCACAATACAATTCAGGACAAGATGGTAAGGAGGGACCTGCCCGTGTCAGCTTACAATTGATTTGGTGTGTTGGAATTTTGATGTCATAATTCATTTTGGAAATATAAGTAGTTTGTAAAACTGCTAGACAATTACCTAAGCACAGATGTAATTGTCTTGTTCATTTTGTACACATAAAATATTTCATCATGAGATATGTATGAGATGGTTGTATGCAGGGCACTCAGTGTCTGTCTTATTGAGGCTCAGTTCTGCTCAAAAATTCAATGTTCTCTTGCAGGAACAGTAACATTTTGTGTAAGCCAATGGGATAGCACAGCATGAACACGTGAGTGATACACAAAGTGATTCTCAGCAAAAAACAAAATGTGTACAGAGGCTGTCAGTATAGTAAAACCTTTTAAGAACCTGAAGATGGGGGGGGGTCTTGGTTGGTGTATAAAAACATGGGGCTAGTGTCCTCCTTTTGACATCCATGTGAACATACTCTTGGCTACAAAAATGCTTACACAGAATGTGAATTAGAACAGGAAATGAAAGTGTTTTTCCACTTGAAAGACTCTACCAGCTAAAATGTTTATACACTGTTTGTCTGTGTCTCCTTCAAAGCCTGTTGCCCTTATGTTGTGTACTGGTGTTACAGGATAATACAGAAAAATAGGACATTGGGTGAACCACTAGTGCATTAACAGAAATAAATATTTTACATATATTACACTCACAAATATTATAAGTAGCCAGGTATGTCAGTATCTCACCAATGACCTGGCTACTTTTAACACTGTACTTGTGAGTGTTATACAGTATATGTAAAATATTTATTTTTGGTAATGCTCAGTCAATGCACTAGTGGTGACTCAGTGTCCTGTTTTTCTGTTTTACCCAGTTGAGGTCCCTCCACAGCATTTACTATGTAGCTGCCAAATTACTGCATTTAACCTATCTTCAGTCCTTGATGCCATTGGGGTATGACTTACTAGTGTGTGCACTAAAACTGTTGTGAACTGAAGGCCTCTGGAAGCAAAGGATGCAGAGTTGGCCAATGACTTTATGTAATCTACTGGTGTTACAGACACAGGATGTGAGGAGATCAAGTCAGGTTACAGACAGAAATTCTAACTCTTACCCCACTCTATTTAAACTAATAAATATTTTTGGCAAGAGGGCCTTAGAATCGCACACTGCTAAAGTTGGGAAACATTGTATAAAACAGCAATTCTAGAAGCCCAGTTGGCAAATGGGGCACACAAGGCTGATGTGCATGGCTTAGACTTAGGGGTCTATTTATAATTTTTTTTACATAACAGTCACACAGCTTTCACCCAGGATTCACACATTTTGCAAATGAAATCCAATTAGAAAATGTGTGCTTCTTGGGTAAAAGTTGTATTAGGCCCCATTCACACTGAGCGACATGGATATTGCGCGTTTTTAGTGCTGAGGGGCTTTGAGCTACATTGCGCGATAGTGAGCGACAGTGCACATTTTATCGCGCTACATAGCGCATTTTTGGGTTGATCTGCGTCGCTGCTACATTGGGCTGTAACCAATCAACAGCAATCTTGATATGACATCATTCTTTCCTTCCATTTTGCAGTGCAAAAGTGACCCTTTTGTAGTGCGATATATCGCGTGACAAAGTGGTGCAATATCGCCGGAAATGAGCGATTTCGCGCGACACCATAGAGTCTGTTGGAGCTGATGCGTGCGACATCCACGGAAAAAAGGGTCATGTACGAGCGACAAGCATGAGCGACGAGCTACGGGCGACATTGAGCTGTGAGATGTGAACAGCTCCATTGAAATCCATTGGACAAGCTACATAGAGCGATATCGCGCGGAATTTGCGCGATAAACCACTCGGTGTGAACGGGGCCTGAGAGTTGAGTAAAAACATTTATAAATAGACTCTTTGAAGTGTATGTTTATCTTGAATAATTTCTATTGAGTTCTGAAGATGAAAGGACTAGAACTCCTCCTACCACTTTGCCATTCAGGGAAAAGCGAGAGTGTCTGTGAAACTGATATTTGGCATCACAATTTTATCCGAAGTTTTCCTGCATAATATGTTGAGAAAAAGCCAATATCTATCATGAGTGATAAGTGACTCTCGAGAAATCCACTCTACCAGTGATCGGGTGGGTCAGATGCCGAAAAAAACTGTTACGACAATAATCACTGTATTCAAATTAGACAGCACAATCTACATAGAAGGTGGTACTTACAGCCAATGCTGGGGTCGTATAAAGAGCACCCCGCTGCCATCTTCTCTGGTTGGCAGCAACATCTCCACCGACCCTCCACCCAGAAGTTGGGGTGGTACTTGGGAATGAGGCACTCATTGTTCTTGGTCACTGTACATGGAGAGAATGTTTATGTCAACCACAAGTTCTCTTTCTATTTCCGCAGTACAAGTATTGAAATGAATTTGCAACATGCAAAACTGTCAGTGAAGTACAGAAGATTCCAACAAAAGTCAGTGCCTCTGGCATCTTTTAATTAGAGGATAGCTGTACTTTGTAAACCCTTTACACCTGCAGTGAGTCTTCCTCCCACTACTTGTTTTGTCTAGGAGGGGTGATGAATATAGTCATGTACTTACCTTTTTCCTTGCTGCCTTGGCAGCCAGTGCTCTTCTCCACTGTTCCAAGATCTGGAATGTGGGTGGGCATTCTGCTGCTGGTCCTGCATTGTAAAAGATGATGCCAGGGAGCTGCGACCGGTCAGGCAGCAAAGGACAGAGACTTAAGGGGACTGGTCACACAAAAAAGGAGGATTATATCACCTTATTGATCATCCTTTAAACAAAATGAGCCATTAACCATTGCAATGGAGAGGGGACCCACCGCTAGGGTAAGGCTGGGTTCATACCTTGTGGTGCATTAACACACACCACGTTGACATGTCTTACTTTTGCGTGTTCATGTGTGTTGTGTTTGGGTGACTTATTTATTTGAATAAGCTTCCTAATGCACTAAAATGCATAAAAAAGGGTGCATGTGCTTTTTTTTTGAAAGGCAGTACACTACAACGCACAGTAGTACGCTACTATACATTGTGGTGCACTAAAGTGCACATGCATTGGCAAGATGCTCTGTGGTGCCATTAGGTATGGATTGCACCATAGCAACCCAACACGCAATGTGTGCATTTTCCCATGTTAATGTGCACATTCCCGCTGCACCCAGTTTTCTCCCCA
This sequence comes from Nanorana parkeri, assembly GCF_000935625.1. Taxonomy (NCBI): domain Eukaryota; kingdom Metazoa; phylum Chordata; class Amphibia; order Anura; family Dicroglossidae; genus Nanorana; species Nanorana parkeri. The sequence continues at coordinate 57,523 of NW_017308879.1, read as the reverse complement.
CTGGAGTTTAGCATACTAGTACAAAATCTGTCTGAAAAGGTATTTTAAAAATAGTTGTCTTGAGAGAAATGTTGAGGCTGTCATTGTGTTCCGCAAGAGCCAAAACTAAGAATTGCGGGGCAAAAAATTGCATGGCTATTCTACAAATCGTGATTAATCGCTTCCTCCCATTGAAATCAATGTTATAAAAAATCATGAGGGTTGCTCTTGATGCGACTGATTTGGAGCATGTGCTACTGTCCTGCAAGTGCTTAATACCTAATCGCGCAACTCATGTGTTGCAATGAAAGAGAAATGATTGCTTGTGATGTTAGTCACGTGATCACACAACTAACAATTGTCCTTGTTCTCCCAGCCCTAAAGTAGAACTGAAGAAAATTGAACAAATGTTCTGAAAACAAATTTTTTTCAAACAAAATGTTACTGATGTATGACGAGCTACAGTCTTAGGTTAGATGTGGGGATGGTAGTCATGGTGTCTGGTTCTTCCCTCTTCTTCATCAAACCAGGGCAATAGCAGCCTGTGTAGCATCTGTGTAGTCAGTTAGTCGTGAGCTGGGGCTTGGTGCAAACCCAGAATTCACCCAGGCCCGCACAAAACTATGCAACTAATTGGGCCAGGAGGGGAGTGTGCCAGTTACAGTTTTGTGTGGGCTTGTGTGAACTCCAGCCTCTGTACATCTCTGGTCAGAGGCAGGCAGGCACCTCTTCTACTACTGAAGACCGATGATCTAACATTAAAGTTCAGGCTTGTCACCCAGGGCCGTCCCTATCCTATATTATGCTGCCTGAGGATGTAGAGAGCGTGGGGATGGTGCTGCTGCTGATAGTGCTTCACTTTTAGGGGGCTTTGCTGATAGTGGTCATCCGGGGAGCGAATGCAGTGGGACAGGTGACTGTGTTAAAGCCGTGCTGTTAGCAGCTCTCTACTCAAGTCCTGCCCAGCTCATTGACATGAATGGTTGCCTGGAGCTTGGCGGGACAACAGTCAGAGCATCCCGCTCAGCTCCTTGGCAAGCAATGACCACCCTTCTGCTGCCGCCCAATAAGATGCAGCCTGCCTCATTATAGGGATGGTCCGATTATCACCCCTTGTCATGGCATCATCATGCCGTTATTGGAGATTTCAGCACCCTGCTTATGAACTGTTCTTTCAGCTGATGGGAAGCATCCACCTCACCAGGATGTAAGCGTTTGAAGAAGGAAGACATGGGACCTGGCTTATCATATGACCACGGATTCCGGTAAGTGCTTGGGGCATCTAGTTTAGTTTAATTTTTTTTAAATCTAATTGGGGGATTATCTAGACAAGACATACACAGCAAAAAAAAAAGTTGTGTAAACCCTTTCCTACTCTATCCCAGTGTTTTGTTTTGTTTTAACCTTTTTTCAGTCATGGCACTGTTTAAATGTAATGTTCCAAATCTTGAGATTCCTCCTCCTCTCGGACATTGGAGTCCCCACTGCATATCAGAAGCCCCCTTCACATCAAAGTCCTCCTTCACATCAGTGTCCCCCCTTTAGTGAAAATATGAAGGCACCCCTGACAAAGCCAGAAGGCACCCTTGTGAGCAAGTCTGCCGTTTGAATCCTGTGTACGGGTGGGAGCCCGCCTCCCACCCGTACACAGGATCCGAAACCCGTACTGTCCGGGTGAAAACCGTACGTGTGGCAACCCTACCCACCTCATGTCCTAGCTGGAGGATGTCCCCTACCTTACTGCCCCTGACCTGAGAAGCACAGTAATGATGTCTTAGGTTAGTTTGATCAGGTGTAGGGTTAGCAGGGGTTGGCAATAGGTTAAGGTTTAGAGGGTAAGGTTGGTGGTTAGGCTGGGGTTCAGGGTTACAGCTTAGGGTAAATTTCTGCCACACCAGAACATCATAAGCAAAATTAAGTATTTGTGCTAAATGTGTACTGGCGATTATTGTTAACTTATGTACTATTTGTTCTTGTGATTATTGTAGGATTTTTAACACTATCAGTCAGATCTGTTTCTTACCTTCTTTCAAAGCTAGCACCCACTGCTGCCGACTTTCTTTGTCTGGAGCGAAGATATACAGAAAATAATTCTCATGAAGGACCTATAAAAATACATCAAACTTTACATAACATTCTGAATTAAAGGCTTTTTAAACTTTCAGTTTAAATTAGCTAAATGCATTCTATGCACATCAAAATTAAAGGTGTTTAAAGTCTTGCACTTCATTATCTTTAGGAAGCAGCCACAGTCTATGTAGAAAAACCTGTCCACTGCCAGCATGCTGCTGAGAATGACCCTTGCTCTCTGTGTGGAAGCAGCGGTCTCTCTGCAGACATACTGTATGCCATACCCCCTTGCTTCCACATTGCCACTGACCACCAATGCAGGAGGGTTAAATAATAAGTCTCACCTTGTATTATTTGTAACATCTCACTCACCTAACTTTTAGGATGTATGTTACTTTTTATCCCATGTTTCTGTAAGCAATAGAAACTGATTTACAGACTTTGGTAGTTCACTCATCTTAATTCCTGACCACAATCTGTAGAGGAGACGGGCATCTCTTATATCACTGTCCCTGCATTTTCCAGACAGAAGCGACACAAGAGGGAGGGGGTGCACTCTCAGATGAATCAGTACAGGCACTATAACTGGAAGGTGATCCTTGTTTGGGATATTACAGAGACAGTATGATAAGAGTTGTCAGTGAAGAGTCTGTCTCTTTGGCAGAGAGAGATTGGGAATGAGGAGGAGAACCATGAACTGTCAAAATCTGTATCTCTGCTTCTCTTGCACAGAGAAGCATGGGATAAAAAGCAACATACACCAGCCTTTCCCAACTTTTTTTTTTTAGTTGTGGCCCCCTGTAAAAATATGCAAAATCTTGAAGCACCCCAGACTAAAATATCATAGGTTTTAAAAGGGACCCCATGCAAAAACACACAAAAAAATGTGTTTCTCCCTTCACATCAAATATTCACTCTGTGTATCAGTAGCCCCCCTTCACATCAGAGCTCCCCATTTACATCAGGAGCCATCTTCACAACAGTTTTCATTTTCCCTTTCACATCAGAGTCCCGATACCACAACATTTTGAGACACCCCTGTGGAGACAAGGGGGGTCCCCTGGTTGAGAAAGGCTGACATACACTGTGGGAGTTAGGTGACTGAGCTGTGAAAGATGAGACTTCTTATTTAAAGTTCACTCACACTTATCATCAATTGAGGGGTTAATTTTCACTACCACTGACCACCAATGCAAAGGAGTTGACACCAATACTCTGGGATTTTATGGCGACCATTGACACTAATGATGGAAATTATTATCACCCCGATGACACCAATGGCCTTTTTTAAATCCAGGTCCACTTTAACTTGATTATCTTTATATCTGGATATATAACTACATAGACATGCTGTAATATCTATCTTGTACTACACTGTAGGAGATAAAACGTGAAACAAAACAATTACCTGAAAGGCGTACTTGTTCTTGCAGGCAATGCTGACGTCAGTGGTGACAATCTCAACACATTTAATCCGAGCCACTTCAACAAAACCTTTGAGGCTCCGTACTTTCTGGAGACAGAGGATAATGTTAACTATGTTACTGCAGTTTCTTATTATTATATTACATTATTAAACCATGGCCATAGTTAGCAAGGGTTGGCAATAGGTTAAGGTTTAGAGGGTAAGGTTAGTGGTTAAGATGATAGATTACTCTCGGTTTAATTACTGCCACAACAAAATATAGGCAAATTAAGAATCTGTGCCAAATATATACTGTCACTCATTGGTAACTTATGTACTATCTGTTCTTGTGACTATTGTAGAGTTTACAAATACTATCGGCCAGGTCTGTTTCTTACCTTCTTTAAAAGCTAGCATCCACTGTTGTCAACTTACTTTGTCTAGAGGGAAGATATAAAGAAAATAATTCTTATGGAATTATCTTAAAGTTGTTCTAAATGACGCAGGATGTTACATCTAACGTTCAAATAGTTCTAGGTCAGTGACTCCGACAGTTTCAAAGCCTTTGTATTATCGCCAGGAAACTAGCATTTTCAATAGAAAATGTCAGCAATGGCAGCTTACAGATTTAATGGAAACTTAGTATAACTCTCCATTCAAGCCTACGGAGACACAGTGTGCATCGCTGAGCAGATTTTCCAATGGGATGTTATACAATTTTGATGTGACAGTGGAGAGGAAAAGCTTAATCTAAATAGTCATCGGAAAGTTCCCACTAATGCAACATATTTTAGGAAGTGATTGCATCTTCTGTGTTTAGTGACTAATATCACCATGGAAGGTTTGAGTGGTCTGTATGAGAGAACTGATTAAGTGTGAGAAAATGCAAGAGCCAAGGTTGCTTGGCATCTCCAGTCACACGGATGTAAGACTGCAGGGTCAAACCATCATAGTTTCACCAACTCACATGATGAGCTAACAGAAGTACTTTTGACAGGCACAACCCAATATGATTGTTCAATATGACCCTTGATTAGACTGTGTTGTGGAAAGTGGAAGAGAGGATTTTTTTTCACTGTCCACCAATGACCTGGAGGTAAAATGTAACTTTGCCCTATACAAGAAAAGTATAGGTTCCCTTTAAAGTAAAACTCAAACCAACACTTTTGTTTCAAGTTTTGGATATGGTGGGGAAGGTTAAGGTGGGTAAGGTGGGGAACACCTCTGTCATATGTTTATTAATGTATGTGTGCCTGTTGGACAGATCTAACCTTATTACTTGTTCTGGGGGCCGCTGGATTGCTCTAACCTCAATATTTTTCCTGGAGACCACTGGACAAATCTAACCTATTTGTCCTGGGAACCACCAGACAGAGCTAACCTCACTATTTGTCCTGGGGAACACTGGAGAGTTATAAACCCCACCCCCTATTTGCCCTAGGGACCACTGGATATATCTAACCTACTATCACGATACCGTGCACGGGTGTCCCAACACCACGTGCAGGAACTTATACAGGTGAACTGAATATGTGACCACACTGCAAACACCACAACAATCTTTGTAAATAATAGTTTTAATAGATATAGTAAACCACATAAACACAGGCAATCCCACCACCAGCCGCAAGAAACAAATAAGAACCACACTATATACAAACGGCAAGGGCCGGGAGCCGCAGATCGGGAGAACTCAGGCAGAAACTCAAGGCAGAAACAGGATACTGGAGGGTCAGGAGTCAGGGTCCAAGGCAGAAACAGGATACTGGTGACAGGAAACTGGTAACAGGATACTGGTAACAGGATATGGCAACAATACTGTGGCACAGGCCTTGCAACAGGGAGAGGCTAAATACCCTCCCAGAGCAGCACCAGGTGGCGACTAATTGCTGGCAGACACCTGCAGGCGAGCACTGGAACTGCAGGATCAGGTTCTAGCTCCACAGTGCCACCCGGAGGTGCTTTGGTCCTTGACACCTACCTAATTGTGCTAAGGATCACTGGACAGTGAGGACCTAACCTCACTATTTGTCCTGAGAACCACAGGACAGATTTAACCTCGCTATGGGTAGGAAAGAGGGAAAAAGGAGGGGGTTTAATTTGAGAAATTAGGAGAGTGAAGGTGTGTGGCGGGGAGGCAGGATGTGAAATCAAAACAGGAATGGTATGATGTTATAACTAGAATGATCAGGATCAAGAGTGGGATCCTTGGCTGTCCACATTGTAGAGTGATACACACGCACACACACATACTAACACATTTACATAGGTTGAACTTGATGGACCTGTGTCTTTATTCAACCTCAACAATTATGTAACTATGAATTCAGATGTGGAAGTATAAGACAACCAGCAGTATTCGGTTCTCCAAAATTTCTTATCTGGCAGAGGAAATGATGGTCAGATCTTTCATAGTTTTAATGTAATTTTTCCGGGAAAACATTTTTCACTAAGAGTGGATTAAGTTGTTTCGCATAGGGCTGGAATACAGGCCCAGGTGGTGTTTACCATGTGAATTATAAGTGAATGCTTATAGGATTGTAAAAGGATGTAATTTAGTTTAAGGAGGAAGAAGGCCAGCTATTTTTGGATTCGTATGTCCATAAACTTCTCAATGGTGGTGTGCACCTGGTCCGAAAAATGTCTTAGTTTAGGACGTGTGCAGAAAACGTGTATCAAATCTCCCACGACATGTCCACAGTGTCACCACTGCTCTAAAGAGTTTGAGAAAATGGAGTGTAGTTGGGTCCTGTACTACTGGGTGAGGATTTAGTACCCATCTATTGCTTATGGTTAATTTGATGGATAAGGTGAAAAGTTTGGTTTTCTCCTGAGGGGTAAAGTAGGCTTGTAGAAGGCATTCCCATTTGGATAGAAAAGGCAAAAGGAAAGTACCTGTCCCCCTGAAGGAGAAGCTTATAGCTGAAAGAGAGTTTGGCCGCATCGGAGCATGTACAAATGGTATCAAGGGCCACTTGAAACTCTTAGAGAGTGAATTCAAAAAGTGTGCAAGCTGTCTCCACCAAGAAACCAAGAGTGTTAGGTCTGGGTCTTTATAAACGTCGATGTATGAGGGCCAGCATGAGCAGTAAATCAACTGCCCTGGAAGTGTTGAACAATCTTCAATTGACTGTTTCTCTGCAATATAACAGCAATCGGTATTGTGGGCAGCGGGAGTGGGCAGCGGGAGTGGAAAGTATTAATTATCTCCATTGCATGGGCACATTATTTAGCAGTTTTGTTTTTTTATGGAAAATGTTGCTTTAAATTTTTTTTACTCAAGGCACCCTCTCTCACTTTCACAACATAAACACATATGCTTGGCATACTCATGGACCAGTCAGTGCTCTTATGCCTGTGGTTTAGCCTAAAGTGGGCCAAAGCCATCCATTGATAGTTTTCTAATCCACTTATTTCTGCTAGTTCAGGAAATATAAGGAAGTCATCTTATGGGTATTGGTCAGCCCATGCCAGCCAATACTTGTCAGGGGGAGAAGTGGCTTAAACTTTGTACAATTACTAGAATGTTCCACTATAAGCCAGTACCAGAGGTGTCTGCAAAAGGCCTCCACCACTAATCACAATTTTCTAAACTCGAACAGTGTCATAATTTGGCCATTGGGGTTTTACGTTCCCAGCAGCCATAATAAATGTAGATAATAGTAGAAATACCCTAGGTGTACGCATTGTATAAAAACAATTGTGAAATGTTTACAGGAGACACACATTAAATATATACATATACCCAGTGTATATATATATAAAAATTATTTCTCCTTTTAGGGTATTGGTTGGAGACAAGCAGAGCATTCATTTATGCCCCTTTGGTCAACTGTACTTCCAAAACCAAATTTACAGATACAAACTAATATTATGGAGCCATTTATTCCAAACTGCATACAGCTGTTTCAGGCTTGTTAGCCATCATCAATGGCTTCTATGAAGTAGTGCATAACCCAAGAGGTTATTGTAAGGTGGGCCAAAATGAATCAAAACATCCTCCACTGAACCAGAACAAAGCACAGTAGAGCCTTTTTGAGAACAGAAAGTATTTACATGTCTTATTCCAGCACAAATCCCCCAAATTAGGGAATTAGATGTGATTAGATAGTGTGTGGAGCTACAAAGTATTAGGACACCCCTCCAAATCATTGGATTCAGGTGTTCCGTGACATTTCCTTGCTACTAAATATTCCACGGTCAACTGTTAGTGGTATTATAACAAAGTGGAAGCAACTGGAACAACAGCAACTCAGCCACGAAGTGGTAGGCCACGTAAAATGACAGAGCGGGGTCAGTGCATGCGGAAGCGCACAGTGCGCAGAAGTCGCCAACTGTCTGCAGAGTCAATAGCTACAAACCTCCAAACTTTGTGTGGTCTTCAGATTGGCACAGCAACAGTGCGTAGAGAGCTTCATGGAATGGGTTTCCATGGTCGTGCAGCTGCATCCAAGCCTTACATCACCAAGTGCAATGCAAAGCGTCAGATGTAGTTGTGTAAAGCACGCCGCCACTGGACTCTAGAGAAGTGCAGATGTGTTCACTGGAGTGACGAATTACGTTTCTCTGTCTGGCAATCCAATGGACGTGTCTGGGTAAGCGATTGCCAGGAGAACGGTACTTGCCTGACTGCATTGTGCCAAGTGTAACGTTTGGTGAAGGGGGGATTATGGGGTGGGGTTGTTTTTCAGGGGTCTGGCTTGGCCCCTTAGTTCCAGTGAAGGGAACTCTTAAGACATCAGCATACCAAGACATTTTGGACAATTTCATGCTCCCAACTTTGTGGGAACAGTTTGGGGATGGCCCCTTCTTGTTCCAACATGACTGCGCACCATTGCACAAAGCAAGGTCCATAAAGACATGGATGAGCGAGTTTGGGGTGGAGGAACTTGACGACCCTGCACAAAGTCCTGACTTCAACCCAAAAGAACACCTTTGGGATGAATTAGAGCAGAGACTGTGAGCCAGGCCTTCTCGTCCAACATCAGTACCTGACCTCACAAATGCGCATCTGGAAGAATGGTCAAACATTCCCATAGACACACTCCTAAACCTTGTGGACTGGGATGCCATTAAAGTTCATGTGCGTGTAAAGGCAGGCGTCCCAATACTTCTGGCAATATAGTGTATTTACATAATATCTGAAATGCCTCTTTGGCAAACTATACATCCAGTGATTTTTTGAAATAATGGATATATTTAAACACAGCCAACCACATAAAAAGTTATTCTGAGAATTATAAGAGGTATAGGAAAGGAGAACCCAAACATTGCCTCTGACAGCTTTGGGCAAAACAGACACATTCTTCCAGTATTTTTGTAGTATAGATATAGAGAGGAAACATGTGCTATAAACACATTTTTAATTTACATTATTATCAATAGATAAATACTTATGATGGATGCACATCTAAATTGGCAGCTATATCCCTATGGGCAACCAGTATGACTTATTTACTCACCCCATTTCGGTGTTCATAGTAGTTGAGTGAGCTTGGAGTAAGGATGAAGACCCGTGACTTGAAGTTGGCTGGAGAAGTTCTTCTTTTTTGCTGAGATCTCTTGATGAGCACCTGTCGCAATATGACTGAATGATTCATCTGATACATCAGTCTATGTTCCGCAGAGTCAACAGGGGGCCATGAGCTAATCGTATGTCCATTGGTATCCATTTAAAACAACAAAGTATTAAATCCCAGGACAGCCATGCAGGTGACTGCACAAACATTGGACATCCTGAGCTCTGTGAGAAATAGTTTTAGCGAAAGGGGGTCTGGAAGAAACATAGACAGTGGAGGAGGAGCTCATAAAATGTTATCGGCAGATCTATGAGCAGAGTCAAGGTGTTAAACATGAGTTCTGAGACCTCAAGCTATAACCACATCCTTCTTCTCACTGAGCTGCTGAAATGTAGGTTTGTCATGAGTAACAAATATGCTTCCTACTGAAAGGTAATGCATTCCTCCTACTTAATGTACTGTACAGGCAGTCCCCGAGTTACATATATCCGACTTACATATGACTCCTACTTACAAATGGAGGCTCGGAGGCTATTACTGTACAGCAGGGGTAGTTGTAATGCTACCGCACTCATGCCAAGTAGTGCCCACCTTTTTGGGTTTGGTTCGTAGTACTGTACGTACATTACCGGAAGTTGGCTCTTGTTAGACGTGCAGACATGAGTTGCCCAACTCTTCTTCCGGGTCACTGTGAGATTTCTACTGCTTGCTGTCTGTATCCTCATTAGAAAGATTTAATCTCACTTCCTGTCCTTGAGACAACAGGAATGAAAGGAAATCTTCCCCTAGGAAGGGATAGAAAAAGGTGTCTCCACTGAAGCTTTATCACCAATCCTTGTTTCCACGACAACCCAACATTTTCAAAATCCAATTGTCACAGGGACAGAAAGTGAGGTGAAAGCTTCTGAACAGGGGCACACACAGCAGAACAAACGTTACAGGGGGTTAACCCTTCCCTATGCTATCCAAAACAAGAAACAATTTACCTGTTCCAACTTACATACAAATTCAACTTAAGAACAAACCTACAGTCCCTATCTTGTTCGTAACCTGGGGACCTGCCTGCCTGGGTTAATTGATTAGATTCAGAAATAGATTTTGCTTCAGGCTAAATGGGCCTATGCCTGTAGACAGCAGCGTCAATGGTGATCTTGCCTTATGTCCATTGGTATCCATTTAAAACAACAAAGTATTAAATCCCAGGACAGCCATGCAGGTGACTGCACAAACATTGGACATCCTGAGCTCTGTGAGAAATAGTTTTAGCGAAAGGGGGTCTGGAAGAAACATAGACAGTGGAGGAGGAGCTCATAAAATGTTATCGGCAGATCTATGAGCAGAGTCAAGGTGTTAAACATGAGTTCTGAGACCTCAAGCTATAACCACATCCTTCTTCTCACTGAGCTGCTGAAATGTAGGTTTGTCATGAGTAACAAATATGCTTCCTACTGAAAGGTAATGCATTCCTCCTACTTAATGTACTGTACAGGCAGTCCCCGAGTTACATATATCCGACTTACATATGACTCCTACTTACAAATGGAGGCTCGGAGGCTATTACTGTACAGCAGGGGTAGTTGTAATGCTACCGCACTCATGCCAAGTAGTGCCCACCTTTTTGGGTTTGGTTCGTAGTACTGTACGTACATTACCGGAAGTTGGCTCTTGTTAGACGTGCAGACATGAGTTGCCCAACTCTTCTTCCGGGTCACTGTGAGATTTCTACTGCTTGCTGTCTGTATCCTCATTAGAAAGATTTAATCTCACTTCCTGTCCTTGAGACAACAGGAATGAAAGGAAATCTTCCCCTAGGAAGGGATAGAAAAAGGTGTCTCCACTGAAGCTTTATCACCAATCCTTGTTTCCACGACAACCCAACATTTTCAAAATCCAATTGTCACAGGGACAGAAAGTGAGGTGAAAGCTTCTGAACAGGGGCACACACAGCAGAACAAACGTTACAGGGGGTTAACCCTTCCCTATGCTATCCAAAACAAGAAACAATTTACCTGTTCCAACTTACATACAAATTCAACTTAAGAACAAACCTACAGTCCCTATCTTGTTCGTAACCTGGGGACCTGCCTGCCTGGGTTAATTGATTAGATTCAGAAATAGATTTTGCTTCAGGCTAAATGGGCCTATGCCTGTAGACAGCAGCGTCAATGGTGATCTTGCCTCTTTAATGCACCTTAATCTCAGGGCGCTAAAAATGCATTTATTAAAATCATTTGTGGCCATACTTAAAGTGTACCGCTTGCTGCTTTTTATTGGTCAGCGACAATACCCATCAAATTGATGATCAATAGGAAGGCACAAGCACCAGGAGTCCCAATTTTCTTTACAGAGCACTCTTCGATTGCAGGCTACTAGTGATCTCTGCAGAGAATCTGGAAGCACATGGGGGGACCTGGACATGCCAGGCACCTGTGCACCTGACATCCAAGCAGGAACAAGAGCTATCTTGCCATTGGTAAACCACCCCATTGGTTTGTTTTAAAGATGAACCACAGGCAGATGTAATGGAAAACAATCTCTTTCTGTATTTATTTGAAAAAGTTGCCTTTTTTCTCACATTGAAAAAGTACAAATACCTGAATTTGTTATATCAGCTTTCTGTAATTACTTGCACAACAGCATTCACAGTGGGAGAAGCAGCAATTGCTCTCTTTGCCAACCAGGGCTTTATTCATTTGCACAGTGGTATCTGCGAATATGCTTAAAGGAAGGGAAAGCAGAAGTATGACCTCAGCGGTGTGCTTCTGCTCCTTCACCGTCCCATTATAGGATAGTGGGGGGTCCTAGACCAGGATGTATAGTTTAACCACAACTTAGTATGTGAAGATTTTCAGGACTTGGCTGTATTGTGTGACAGGACTGAGTTTAGCACAGTTGCAATGTTTATATATCATTTATTGCTTTCACATGCTACCTGAAACTATCTTTTTAAAAATTAAAAAAAAGTGTACCCATTCCAGAAGAGTCAAAGTTGGGAGTGTTACAAACAATCTAACATATAACTGAGTTTGTACTATTGTACTGTATCCAGGTAATCCCAGCGATCCGGAGTTATAGCCTAATCATTAAGGTGGTTCAGGGCCATTGTACCCATTGACTTCACTGGTCTCCACAGCACTCAAGCTTTTCTCCACTCAACGCCATTGCCCCATGTGAGCTTCTCCACTATCTGCAAATGTTACTGTGCACACAGCATTTCTCCACTGACCGCAACTGCACCTACACACTGCTCCACTGACTGCCACTGTACCGTTGCACTTTTCCACTGGCTGCCATTGCACCTACACACTGCTCCACTGCCAATCACTGCATCTATGCATTTCTCTGCTGACCGCCACTGCACCCACGCACTGCTCCACTGGTCTTCATTGCACCTGTGCACTTCTCCATTCATCACCACCACAGAGACGTGTACTTGTTCACCAACTGCTACTGTAACAGCACATACAGAATATCATATATCAACTGGAACTTCACCCTTGCACTTTTCTACCAAACACCACTGCATCTCCTGTGGGCATCACTGCACCCGCACACTTCTCCACTGACTGCCACTGTACCTTTCCACTGGCTACCATTGCACACTGCTCCACTGCTTCATTGCACCTGTGCATTTTTCCATTGATCACCACTGCAGCGACGTGTACTTGTTCAAAAACTGCTACTGCAACAGCACATACAACATACTTTGTACAAAAACCACGACTACACCCTTGCACTTTACTACCAACCACCAATGCATCTCAACTAGGCATCACTGCACCTACACACTTCTTCACTTGCCACTACTGCATCCTTGCACTCCTTCATTGACCCACACTGCACCCTTGCACTCCTTCACTGACCCTCACTGCACCCTTGCACTCATCCACTGACCCTGACTGCACTGATGCACTCCTCCACTGACCCTAACTGCACCTCAATACAAACTAGTAGTCCATCACTGGAGCCATTTTTTTAAATGTATTTTATTGTTTATCCGATTAACCGATTAATCGAACTTAATAATCGGCTAACTAATCGATTTTGAAAATAATCGTTAGCTGCAGCTCTAACCGACACACTCCTTCACTGACCCTGAGTACACCAATGCACTCCTCTACTGACCCTGCCTGCACCTATGCACATCTCCTCTCAAATTCAATGCACCCACTCATGCCTCCACTGACTGTCTCCAATGTCAAAGCACAGAACATACCACTAAGCTCTGCACTATGTGCGCTTTCTTATACATTACATTCCCCAGACTGCTGAATTCTATACACTATATTCAGGATCGGGCCTGGCCCATTGGAGAACATGAGGTGGCCTAACAATAAAGCACAAACACCAGCTTGCCGGCTAAAAATGGGTGTAACATGAAACATGGTCAGAAAAGTAAACTTAGTCTTTAGTGAACTGTGTAGCCCACATTTCCTTATTGCCTCTTTCTTGAATTCTGACATTGAGTGGCCCCCAAAATAACAATATTTCCATGTAATTCACACCCACTATTCACAATGAAGCATTGCAGGCACCACTATAAGGTGGGCCCCCATTCTCATTTCCTCTGGTGAGCCCCTGGTATGTCGTTTGACCCCATATTGTACATTCATACACTGAGAAATGTTTCAAGAACTCTATATGCATCTGCTTGCGGTATACTGAGACGCCGCAGCTGAAGCGGATCCCGACAATTATGCCCAGCTGCATGAGTGACTGCTGGCTCTGCCTATCTAGAGGCAGAGCCAGCTGTACCCGCCCCCTCCCCCGTCCGTTCCGCCAGTCAGCGCTGGAGGATCGGAGCGGGGAGGGGGGAATCCAGCCCCTCCCCTGTCACGGCAGAGAGCCGTGACAGGATCGAGAGGTGAGCGAACGCCGGTATGTGTTCGCTCACCTCCCGATCTACTAAGCCGACCTGTGACAGTCTCATTGTCACAGGTCGGCTAGAACTATGAGGTGAGTGGAAATCATTCATCTCATAGTTCTACTTTTAGAGGTAAATCAGCTTAATCATTTCTCTATTGGGCACTTCAATCTTGTCTATCAAACAGCATAGAGTAGGTGAATTAAGGTTGCGGACACCTCTCCGGGTTTATTTTCCTTTTACTGACATCAACAATGGGGCTTATTTTTCTTCCACACACACCAATAATAGGGCTTATTTGACTCCAACTGAAACCAAAAATCAGACTTATTTTTCTCCCACTAACTCCAAAGATGGGGATTATTTTCCTCCTAGTGAAATGATGAATGGGGCTTATTTTTCTCCCACTGGCACCATTAAGGGGGCTTATTTTACTCGCAATTACATCAATGATATGGCTTATTTTACTCGAGCTTGTTTGCCACTTTTGCTGTGCGTCTGGTTCGCAAGCGCACGATGTGCAGGTGTGAAACGGGCCTTGCTGCTAACTAGGGATGCACCAATACCAAGTACAGTACTCGGTACAAGTACGAGTACATGTACCGATACTTTTTGAGCTCCAAGACTAGACTAGAGAAAAATTCAAAAGTTAGGAGGCAGCTGTCATTTGTAAGGAGCACACGGAGCTCCTGGGATTTGTACATCTCTGTTTTAATGTTTGATTTTAATAAATATAAATAAAGGGATGCAGCGATACCAGTTTTGCGAGTACAAGTACTGGTACTTGCCCAAGTACTGACAAGTACAAGTACTGATACATTTTTGTTTATTGTCATGTGACAGTTTTTCTAAAACAATACAGACTAATTATTTCAGGACAGTGGTGGAGCGCCAGAGCCGGGTTCCAGCTCCAACCGCTGCAACCCTGGTAGTTCTCATGAAAATGCCAAGTATCGGCATTGGTACTCGAAAAGTATCGGTGCATCCCTACTGCTAACCCTCCCCCTCCTATTGTGAGTGCTGCTGTGCAGATATTAGGACTGTTTCAGCTACTTACATGAGTTATATTTGAAAATAAATGTCATGTGTTTTGTAGCAGGTACACAACTGTAATAACTGGACTTCTAATATCTGAGTTCAACTTTAAAGGCCATGTCTGGGCTTGGGACCCCCTTTGTGTTTGCCCCCCGCAGGCAGGAGAAGCAGCTTCATGGACTGGTCATGTACAGTAAGAAAGCCTGCCAGTGCAAGGTATGAGGGAAGTATTCTGCTTTTTCCTTTACCCTTAGACACTTGCAGTGCAGAAGTGGAACCACCACAAGGGTCATCCTTTGTTTTCCCTGGAGTTCCGCATTACGTATTAGAGTTAAAGAAGCTGCCCAATCACTTCTACATGCTTGAGAATGTATATAAATAGTGATAAAAGAAAAGAGTACCCCTAAACATGATACCTCTTCATACAAATGATTCACAACGACTTCCAGATGCAATCCCCAAAGTAGAACACCGTCCACCAACAGGTAAAAGAAAAAATCACAGAATAATGATGCAGTGGCGTAACCAGAGTTATGGGCGCCCGGGGCAGAACATTTTTTTCGCCCCCCCTCAGTCCTGCGCCCGGCGCAAGTGACCCCCCGCGCCCCCGGTTGTTACGCCACTGTAATGATGACCTTTTAATTCTAGAAGATCAACAAGGCACACGAGTAATATAGCAGCCTCCAGACCAGAACTCAACCAACTGCAACCATCCAGGACCCCTCTCCAGGACCAGGGAGTCCCAATATGGCACAATCGTGTAATACCGTTTATTGAAGCGCCCAAGTGAAAGATACTATTATAGCCACCATCACCTTCTGTCATGTGGCTACTAGACATTTAGTGATAGCCAGGGCTGTGACCAGCCTGGCTGGGTTATAATGGCAGTTATCTGGACATACACTGTTATAATGGCAGTTAGTGGACATACACTGATATGCCAACCAGGTTTGGAGCTAATGTCTGTTACACTCTGGAAGCTTAGAATCCCTATAACCTCTCTCCCAGTGAAGATGTTCAATAAATGTTATTCTGCATTATATTACTGGAGTGGACATCAGTTTGTGGCCACTAGAAAAAGGGCGGTTAATGCTAATGGTTGGGCAGCTGAAGATCATACCCTAGACCCTTGGTTCTCAACTGGTGGGTCGTGACCCAAAAGTGGGTCGCGACCCCGTGTTCAGTGGGTCCCCATGTGCCTTCCACTTTTCTAGGTTAATAGGCTCCTCAGCCTCCCCCTAGCGCAGCACTGTCAGTTCTCAAACCAAGCAGCCATTCAAAATATGCTGCCCGGCGCCGACTGTCAGCTTGAGGTTGGATGGGCTGGGGCTATGGCCGCGAGGGAGCTCCATCCATACATGCATTGCTTACAGCCACCCTCGTCTGCCCTGTAGAGGTGCCTGGACCGGAGTGACGTCACATTCTGTCTCCTGGCACCTCTACAGGGCACGCAAGGGAGCTATACAAGCAATGCATGTATGGATGGAGCTCCATCACAGCACAGCAGCCCACACTGGACCCCACGTTGAGGATCCACTCCAGTTCTCGTAAGGTAGGGAGACTGGGTGGATTTTTTAAATTATTTTTTTCTTGGAGTGCGTATGGGTGTGAGAATGTTTGTGAGATTGTCTCTGTGTTTGTGTGTGTCTATCAGTGTTTTTGAGGGCCAGTTCACACCAGTACAGTGCGTTGATCACATGCTCTGGTGTGAGAGGTGCATTGCATTGCCATTCATTCAAATGGCACCCCAAACGCATCTCCCACCCACAGTTCTATTGCCTGCATCGGTACCGCAATGCCATGCGTTCCATTGCAACTTGGGTCACGACCTAATGACCAAGGACAAATGTGGGTCCTGAGGTTACACAGGTTGAGAACCTCTGCCCTAGACATAATATAGATGAACCGTGCATTCAGTTCAGCGGCTCCTTCAGGGGTGAGCGCTACACTATCAACTATCAATTTTGTGTGTGGGCCGCAAAAGACAACATAGGCCCTGCCTCCCTTTGGTCAGATTGATGTCTCTTGCACTGTCATCCACCTCCCAGACATCTGACCAACTTCTAGGACCACATACCATACAGAAACCTAGCGGAAGTGAGGTATCCTGTTGGAAATTCCCTATGCGTTTCATCACTTGACTTCGTCAGAGGTGTCAGATGTCTCACTGAAAATGTAGATCTGATAAACAGTAGCGCAAATATCATGTGACAGACCACTATTATGTTCTACAGAGTCTCTGCTTTCAGAAAATATATAATGTTTTAGGGTTTTAAGAGTTTTTTATGTACACAATGTGCATTTTAGTACATGTGTGTAAAAGGAAAAAAACTGCAAAAGGGTTATTATTAATTTATATAGCACTTCTCTTCCTGAACACTCAAAGCGCTTTACCTGCTCATGGGGCAGCAGATTGATCCTTGAATATCATACTAGGGAGAAATTTAGACAAGAGGGCACTCAAAGCACTTTATCTGCTGGTGGGGCAGCCATCTTGGGCACACTCAGTAGAGTATCAGACTAACGACAATTCTAAAGAGCAGGTAATTAACCTACCAGCAGGTCTTTGGAGCGTGAGAAGAAACCCATACAAGCACAAATTAAGCAGAACACACAAACTTCTGCAGAGTCCCGACCAGGACTTGAATCACGGACCCCAGCATTGCAAGGCAGAATCACGAATCACTGAGACACTGCAATAGGTTAAGCCAGGGGTGCCTACAATTTTTGTGTTAAGATCTACTTTTCAAATAACGAGCTACATGAGATCTACCAACGAAATAAAAACCCCCCCTCCCTCTCTCTCCCATGGCTGTCTCTCCTTGCTCTCCTGGCTGTCTCTCATTGCTCTCTCTCCTGTCTCTCCTCTCTCCTGGCTGTTTTTCCTCACTATCTCTCTCCTGGATGTCATTCCTAGTTTTCTCTCCTGGCTGTCTCTCTTCGTTCTCTTGGCTGTCTCTCCTCTCTCTATTTCCTGGCTGTCTTTCCTTGCTCTCTCTCCTGTCTCTCCTTGCTCTTTCCCCTGACTGTCTCTCCTCGCTCTCTCTTTCCTGGCTGTCTTTTCTTGCTCTCTCTCCTGTCTCTCCTCGCTCTCTCTCCTGGCTGTCTCTCCTTGCGCTCTCTCTCCCCTGGCTGTCTCTCCTTGCTCTTTCCCCTCACTGTCTCTCCTCGCTCTCTCTTTCCTGGCTGTCTTTTTTTGCTCTCTCTCCTGTCTCTCCTCGCTCTCTCTCCTGGCTGTCTCTCCTTGCGCTCTCTCCCCTGGCTGTCTCTCCTCGCTCTCTCCCCTGGCTGTCTCTCCCTGCTCTCTCTCCTGGCTCCCCTTGCTGTATTTTGCAAACAGTGTAGTGCAACAGGCTGTGTAAACTGATATTCTTTAATAATACATAGCACTTCAACCACCAATATCCACCTGAAAGGTGACAGGGAGCTTGGCTCAGCAGACTCAGGCTAATAGGTAATCAAGCGTGCATAGCTAAATAAATATACCAAAATGGAATAAAGGGGCCACCATTCACACCCTTCCTGATCTACCAGCATCAGCTTTGAGAGCTACTGGTAGATCTACCTAATGGGCACCCCTGGGCTAAGCTCATCGATTTTGTTTTTGCTCTCTGTGTGCCATTGGAAAGACTTTCCTTCAGTTCCTCTCTTGAACACACAACAGCAGTGTTCAAAGTCACGGGAAATCCTGTTGACATCACCAGCTGTAGCATTCCCATTTCCTCATCCTGTTCCAGTGACAACTTTAACATTTTTGATATTCCATTACTTTCTGTTCCATTGACAATGGTCACCAGAACTGAAACCTGAAATTCTCATTTAAGATGGCGATTAAGACAGAAACAAAAGCTGAATCAATTTCAGTGTAGACAATTCCCTGTATGAGTGGG
This sequence comes from Nanorana parkeri, assembly GCF_000935625.1. NCBI lineage: Eukaryota > Metazoa > Chordata > Amphibia > Anura > Dicroglossidae > Nanorana > Nanorana parkeri. Next base: position 38,761 of record NW_017308879.1, on the reverse strand, counting down.
CCAATGACCACCACCAAGCTTTCCTTCCTTTTATATGAGTAAGATTTATTGGTAGCTAGTGAAGTATACTTTCTGTGACTGTGAAACTGAACAGAAGCATGAGATGAAGTGCAGGCTGTGAAAGAAAGGAAACCACATTGGGTTATGCTAATTTGCTTGTTCTTGGTATTCAGCACAGTCATGGTCAACATCCTTGATATAGAGGGCCTCAAGTCTGGCCATTGACATCACCAAACGGCCTTACAAAATATTTTGTCAGAGACTGTAGACAGGCCACAGGCCATGATCACAGACTACTGGCACAGAAATCTAGTATGACCGAACGTGCTATAGAAGTTGTTAGGGACTAGAGTCATGCTTCAGGAGACTGCGACAGATTAATGCTATTAAAGCCCCTTTGATGCTTCCACATTCGTGCTCTGTACAGTCCCCTCAAAAACATAAAACACAAAAGGGATGCACAGAACACAAAAAGTAACAGCAGATAAGGAGGAAAAAGACCATGGTTCATCCACTCTTACCTATGTGTGCGTGAGCGTAGGTTTGTATGTATGCCAGTTTGTCACCTAAGAGTATACAAATCCTTGTATTTCCTACTCAGCGAGGAAGACATCCAGAAGTTTTTTGAAATACGTAATTACCCCCAGCTCTTACTTCAACATGGGGGAGCTACACTTCTTTGGTGCTCTGATCATAAGTAACCCCCTCTGGAGAGGCAGAGCCAGCTGTCATTCAGGCAGCGGGGTGGATCCCAACAATAATGTCGGGATCTTTCCCAGCCACAGCGTGGCTTTGCGTTGTCAGCATTTAGCGGGCAATCACTGATGTCACTGGTTGCCAGGAGCTGAGTGGGATGTCAGCCAGAGCGTCTCGCTCAGTTCCTAGCAACCAGTGACATCAATGAGCTGAATGGGCTGCCAGCCAGAGCGTCAGAGGTTGTTAAGAGCTAGCAACCTGGGACAGTCTGGCTGGATAGAGGGCAGCAAGCACAGCCCACGTGACCCAATGAGATGCTCAGGCTGCCTTATTATATGGATGGCCTTGCCTTCCCTTTTCTCCCCTGCCGTTATGTTTGCTGCCAGGAGTGAGGAAAGGAGCTTACGCAGGGCTAAGGACTTTCTCGCTCCCATGTGACAGCACTGGGCCAATCACTATGCACCAGTGTTGTCACATGAGAGGGAAGTGCACCACACTGCTCCACCATTCCCGCATATACAAGGTATTTCTCTAAACGATCCACAGCAAATGTATTAGCGGGGGAGTGAATGGACAGTGAGTATATGCAGTAGGGAGGACAGGCATTTAAGTGAACCTGTTGTGTTGCCCTGTCTTAGTAAACCACGGGCCCACTTTAAACACTTAAGTTATTGCATCAGCAGGAAACCTGGGTGCTCTATACTTCTCTCAGTACAGATTTTTTTTTAAAACAAACTTGTTATGAGACAAACATGGAAGCTGCTATTACCGAGATCTCGCTGCCTGGTTTCATTACTTTAAGTCACTGACGGAACAAATATGTAGGTCAGAAAACAAGAGAAATCAGAAGTAATTATATGTAGGGATGCACTGAAATTTTGGCAGCCAAAACATTTAGTCCGAAAATGGTACTTTGAGCAAAATGCCGATAGTACTAAAAGGGCTGAAAATGCAGCCGAAAATAAGGTGCATCCCTAACTTCTCTTCTCTCCGTTGGGCACTGGACTGTGTTCCTTCCAATCCCCACTGCTTTCCCCCGCCCGGGCAGCGGGGATCGGAGGGGACACCGACTGGTACCTAAAGTAAACTGTCAGGAGGCCGAGCGGGGAGGAAACAGCTGTCAGCTGCCACAAGAGGCAGAGTAGACTTGTGCGCCGTCAAAAAAAATTTCCGTTCCGTTTCGGAATATCCGTTATTTCGTATTTCTTAATTCGTGTCCGAAACTCAATTCGGATTCGTACGAAATACGAATTTTCGTTAGTTTCGGCACATTTTCGTAACTGTACGAACATTCGTTATGATGAAGTTTAAAAGCAAAAATACCTTTGTTAATATTGGAGTCGATGTGGTAGTTGTTTTTTTATCCGAAATACGAATTCCGTTAACGGATTCCGGATCCAAATTTCGTATTTCGGATAAAAAGAAACAAACTACCATCAACTCCAATATATTAACAAATGTACTTTGCTTTTTAACTTCAATGTAACGAATGTTCATAACGGAACGAAAATACGTCAACGGAATTTCGTATTTCCTGCCTGTGTATTGTAATGCAACCCTCACAGCAGCGGATCCGTATTTCGGATTAAAAAAAAATCTTGTCATGTTGTTCAACCTCATTTACAGGGGTAATATTAGTTCCTGTTTCAAAGAAATTCGGAACCCGAAATTCGTTAACGGAATTTCGTATTTCGGATATAATTCGGAAACTGCAATTCGGATTTCGGATGCTTCCGAATTTACGAATTTCAGGAAAATTCGTACGAATTTCGATTCGTAACGAAACGAATCGCACATGTCTAAGGCCGAGCTCTTCTCCCACACCGCCCCACTCGGCCTCCTGTGAAAGGTGAGTCAGGATGGAGAGTGGTGTACAAACACTCAGTGATCAGTACTGATTGCTGAGTGTTTGTAAATAACTCAGGACATAGTAAGCTTATGAGCACTCAGCATATAGAGACTTCCTGTTCATTCATAACAGGGACTGCAGAAAAAGAGATGTAGGACTCTGTGTCCTCAATCTCTTTTTCTGTTTTACAAGGGAAATATCAGGGATCTGGTTAGACCCTTAATATTTCCCCAAAAGCCCCTAACAGAAATTAAAACATCATTTAAAAAAAATTAATAAGGTTGAAAAAAAATTAATGTTTGGTTTTGGTTTCGGGCTGACAATCTTTTCATTTCGGTTTCGGTATAAAAATTTTATTTCGGTGCATCGCTACTTTTATGTATAATTGTTCTCAGTCAGTATTGAAGGCAGGGGTTCAGGACAATAGCTGGTAACTAGCATTTTCAGAAGGAGATCAGCATTGGCAACCATGATATGTCTTACGTAGAATACCTCCCAACTTTTTTGGATGAGAATGAGGGACACGTTTTAGCACAAAGTATGCAGTCAAAGAATAAACCCCTGCCACAACCCCCCGAGGTAAACGGATGAAGAAGATTTAATACACCAAACATGACTTCCTTTAGGGCCGTTCACACTATATGCTGTGATGGGTGTTTTTCAGCAGCTGAACGTCAGTCACTGCTAGGGCACATAGAAAACAATTGTTTTCTATGTGCCCTGGTCACACCTCCACAAGCTGCGACAGATGGTAAGTTGAGAAAAAATTAAGAGATGGCGCATTTTTCAGAAGTGCTCTGGACCGCACCGCATATCACAGCAGAGCAGTACATTTCCCCGCTGTGTGGGGACCAGAAATGGAATGTAAACTTTGTACACTCAGAATAAAGTTAAAAAAGTAAACAGTGTGATGTGCTCAGACCAGGGCCGTCCTTCTGTTGAGGCAGCCTTAGGCGGCATCTCCATGGGTCACATGGGTGTGCCTGATGCTTCCTTTCCAGCCAGAGCGTCCCAGGTTTTTTAGAGCTCTTTGCAACCTGTGATGCTCTGGCCGGTATCCTGCTCAGCTCATTGACATAACTGATTGGCAGGAGATTAGTGGAACCCTCTGCCCAGCTCCTGGCAACCAGCAACATCAGGGAGCTGGGCGGGATGCCGGCCAGAGTG